>NC_091117.1:15275000-15575000 GCF_040183065.1 Periplaneta americana | reverse complement strand
GTCTCTGAAGTACAAAATTTGTTGAGAGTTTAGATAATAACTTATAGTCTATCTAAACAACTATATCTATAATACTTAAGATATCTCCGTAATAGAAAATATGATGAGAGTTAAGGTATTAAACTTATCTCAAGAACTATATCGATTATATTTGAGACGTCCCGTTAGTACAAAATATCTTTAACGTTCAGATTTAGCCTGTCTCAAGAACTTTGCATAGACATTTCGCTAGCCCACGCTACGAGCGTGCTGAACTAGCCCCGGCTATCGACTGATTACTTGTACAGGATTTATATCATATCACATCGCTAACACTGGTTTATGAATACGAAAAACGTTAGTTCGCTGATCATCCGCCGGAAGCCCGCGCTAAGAATGTCTATGAATATGGCCCATAGTGATGATTGTGAAGACGTCTCTGTAATACAAAATATCTTTTTCCGGTAGGCTATATCTGAAGAATTATATCTTTGATACTTAAGACGGAAATATCTCAGAGTTTATAGCAGCAGTCATCAGCACAGTGCACCCTCAGGCTAGCGTCCTCTTACCCGCAGATTAAGAGACATACAGAGATGTGAAAATTATTAGAATAATCTTAATTTTAAAGGTTCTTTAATAGTTCCTTCACAAATATTAATTGAATTGATGAATATTGGTATATATTACTATACTGATGTAGGATATATTTACTACTAACAATGCCGGAAAGCATTGTTGTACATTGGTATTTTTCTTATTTTACAATTGTTATGGGAATTCAGAAATTATTATATTATGTTGGCGGAATTGGAAACATCAAAAATTATATGCACAAAACAGATGTATACGTTCATTTGAACCTTCACAACAATGTAAACGCAAAGAACAATTTGTTTAAAACATTTCTTAATTAAGTTTTGATGTTTCCAATTCCGCCAACATAATATAATAATTTCTGAATTCCCATAACAATTGTAAAATAAGAAAAATACCAATGTACAACAATGCTTTCCGGCATTGTTAGTAGTAAATATATCCTACATCAGTATAGTAATATTATATATCAATATTCATCAATTCAATTAATATTTGTGAAGGAACTATTAAAAAAAAACTTTAAAATTAAGATTATTCTAATAATTTTCACACCTCTGTACTTCTTACCCGTTACACATTTCAGCGAGTGCTGTCGACCACTGGCTTATAGAATCTTCTTACGTAAAATTTGAAAACCTGTAGAACATAATGTTAACGGATATAGTAAGATTAAACTGCAATGTACTCGTATTCTGATGAAATCAGAAATTAGAAACCTAAAAATTGTACTTTTCGTCAGTCGTAAAAGTTTATTTTATTTTTCTTTCCAGGCCTTGAGAATGTCGAGGGCCTTGCTTTTCCTGTTAGTCCTCTGCGCGTGCTGGCTAGTGCAGGACGTGTCCTGTCGAAGTCGCAAGGACAAGGACAAGAAGAAGAGCGCCCACTCCAGGAACGCGGAGAACCTGTGCGACATCCGGGAGCCGAAGAGCACCATCGACTGCTTCTGCGACCGCGTGGAGATGCAGAACGCGACGGAGGCCACGTGCTGGGTGTTCACGGGCCTGCGCCCCGACGACGGCGTGTGGGACTACTTCTTGTCCCAGAGCAACGTCGAGCACCTCAAGTTCAACGTGCGGCCAGACGGGAACCTCAGGTGATGGTCCTGACTTTGCTTCCTCTTTGATACTTTCTCATTAACGTTCGTATTTATATTTCCTTCATGTAATCCTTAATTTTGCCTTTATTTCCTTTCTGTATATTTTCCTTTCTTTCTTTTGTTTGTTTGTTTGTTTGTTTCTTTCTTCCTTTGTTTGTTTTTTTTGTTTGTTTTCTTCTTTGTTTATTTGTTTGTTTGTTTGTTTCTTTCTTTGTTTGTTCGTTTCTTTCTTTCTTTGTTTCTTTATTTCTTTCTTTGTTTCTGCCTTTCCTCATTTCTTCCTTTCCTCGTTTCTTTCTTTCTTTGTTCTTTCTTCGTTTTTTCTTTCTTTGTTCTTTTCTTTCTTTCTTTGTTCTTTTCTTTCTTTCTTCGTTTCTTTCTTTGTTCCTTTCTTCGTTTCTTTCTTTCTTTGTTCCTTTCCATCTTTCTTTGTTCCTTTCTTTCTTTCTTTGTTCCTTTCTTCCTTTCTTTGTTCCTTTCTTTCTTTTTTCCTTTCTTTCTTTCTTCGTTTCTTTCTGTCTTCTTTCCTTCCTTTGTTTGTTTGTTTCTTTCTTTGTTTATGTGTTTATTTCTTTGTTTGTTTGTTTCTTTCTTTATTTATTCCTTTCTTTGTTATTTTCTTTCTTCGTTTTTTTCTTGCTTTGTTCTTTTCTTTCTTTCTTTCTTTCTTTCTTTCATTCTTTGTTCATTTCTTCCTTCGTTTCTTTCTTTCTTTGTTCCTTTCTTTCTTCGTTTCTTTCTTTCTTCGTTTCTTTCTTTGTTTGTTTCTTTCTTCGTTTCTTTGTTTGTATCTTTCTTTTTTGGTTTCTTTCTTTGTTTCTTTCTTTCTTTGTTCCTTTGTTTGTTTCTTTCTTTCTTCATTTCTTTCTTTCTTCCTTCGTTTGTTTGTTTGTTTCTTTCTTTGTTCCTTTCTTTCTTCGTTCCTTTGTTTCTTTCTTTCTGTCTTTCTTTGTTCCTTTCTTTCTTTTTTTTGTTTGTTTGTTTCCTTCTTTCTTCGTTTCTTTCTTTCTTTCTTCCTTCGTTTCTTCCTTTCTTTGTTTGTTTGTTTCTTTCTTTGTTCCTTTCTTTCTTTCTTTCTTTCTTTCTTCTCATACTGTATTTTCTTTAGTTCAATTTTATTCTCTTGCTGTATAAGTTTATTATTACATTCTGTCGATTTTTATTCATTCCTTCGTCTATTTTTACTTTATATTTATTCTTTTTCTGTATTTTTAGATGATTGTTAAAGTGTGTGAAAAATGAGAAAAAAAATTGCCTAAAAGCAATTGGATTTGATTCTAATGAACATAAATTTTTGCCATTTTTTGTGCTGAATGATGTAGCTTTTGGCTATTGAATCCACCTATAATAGCTTCAATCTAGTTCTTTGTAAATCAAAAATATTATTTTTAATATTAAAGGTCTTTTTTAGAGTATCGTTAGACAAAATGACATAAGTGCATGTTTCTCAGAAACTAATTAAGATAGGATTATGAAATTTTCAGGTTATGTTACCTAATAGATACATATTAGTCATATTCATGCAATTATTTTAAGGTAACTCAAAAATGTCTGATTTATGCCAATTTTTATAGTTTGAAAAAATTATTTTTTTTTTCAACAACGAATAATCCATTTGATCCCTAGCACCAAAATAATGGACATATTAAAAAGATATTCCATGGCTTTACTTTAGTTTCCTCTGACAATAAGTGGTTAAAATTTCGTTACCACCAGAACTATAATGAAGTGACTTCCTCGTCTTGTTGCAGCTTCGTGCCTACGCGTGCTCTGACGCACTTGCCGCGCCTGGTGGAGCTCAAGATGCAGTATGCCAACATTCCTGAACTACCCGCGTATTCGTTCGCCAACTCGTCGTCGCTGCAAGAGATCTCGATGACGCGCAACCAGATACTTGAGCTGCAGCCACGCGCCTTCGCGCGTCTCTCCAGCCTCACAGTGCTGACGCTGGACGAGAACCGCATCGCCGAGCTGCGGCGCGGCGTGTTCGTAGGCCTGCCCTCGCTGCGCCGCCTGTACATCGACCGCAACAACCTCAGCGTGCTGCACGACCGCGCGTTTGAGCACCTGACACGCCTGGAGGAGCTGGAGCTCAACGGCAACCAGCTCAACGTGGTCACGCGCGAGTCCTTCGCAGGCCTACGCTCCCTGCGCGTGCTCAACCTGCAGGAGAACCGTCTGCGCATGCTCGGCGACCTCACGTTCGCGGAAATGCCGTCCCTGCACGAGTTAAACGTGGACTACAACGTGCTGCAGTACATCAGTGAGCGCGCTTTCGAGGGCGTCCCTATGTTGGGGCGCCTGACGCTCGGCGACAATCGGCTGACGGCGCTGGCGAGCGACGTGCTCGTGGGCGTCCCGCGCCTGCACTTCTTGGACCTGCGCGAGAACTCACTGCGCACCCTCACCTTCGACACAGTCAGACCCATCATGGACAACCTGCGCAACATCACCTCATACTTCCTCATTGAAGGTAAGTGCCATTTAGAACCTATAGTTAGACAACTTCAAGTAAAACCCCGTAAAACACGCCAACTTCTGGAATCTCTCTCTTTCTTTCTTCTCTCTCCCTCGCTCCTCGTCATTCAGTCACCAATCACCACGTAAATATCTGAGAGGGTGTGTGTGGGCATCGCGACCAATAGAAGAACCACTCTGGGACATGCAAATCACAGAAACCTGCAGAAAAGTATATTCTATTATTCATGTGCTAAAAAGGATAAATGTTCATCTTCCCTCTTGCTTAAAAAAGTCCCTTGTGCAGACCCTTGTATTTCCCTATTTTGACTATGCTGACATTTTACTGACTGACCTTTCCAGCGACAACAAAATGAAACTTCAACGTGCTCATAATTTGTGGTTACGTTTTGTAAGCAATGTTCGTAAATATGATCATATTACCCCATCCCTGGAAGCAATAGGTTGGCTTAAACTAGATAAGAAAAGAAATTTACATTCACTTCTCTTTCTCTTCGAAATCTTGAACTCTTCTATTCCTTCGTACCTGTCGTCTCGCTTCACTTACCTTTCTTCCCACCATAATCTGAACACACGCTCTCGCCATGAAACAATACTAACAATACCATCCCATCGCACCTCCTCATACTCATCCTCTTTCACAATAGCCCTGCCAAGACTCTGGAATTCGTTACCTGCTAGCATCAGGGACTGTCGAAATAAAATTCAATTCAAACGCACACTTACTAGGCACTTGGTCAGTAATTGAGACTCGTTCAGACATGGTTTCTTGTAAATAGTTCTTTTAATCTACCACAAAATATCTCAATATCCGGTAATTTCATCACTATAGAATTTTGTTATTGTAGGTTTAATTTGTAATTTAGTAAATACAAAAATATTCTTTGTTCTTAACTTCTATGATAAAATGTCTAGCTTTCATTAATCAGGTATTCTTGTCGTACTTTAATTTTTATTGTAATTGTAATTGTAAATTTAATATTAATTGTAATCTTATTGTTCATGTTATAGTTGTAATCCCCTGGTAGAGGGGCAGAGAAGGCCTGACGGCCTTATCTCTACCAGGTTAAATAAATAAATCTAATCTAATCTAATCTAATCTAATCTCCAGTATTACCACAATAACGGATTCTTCATTTTTGCCTCGACTGTCGGCTAGGAAGGTTCCATTATGCTAGCATTTCAGGCAACTACTGGGTGTTCATTTCAAAGTGTGTCATGACGTCACTGTTGTTGAGTCACCGATTTGAAGAGAGTTTCAGCTTATATGTCAGAGAAGTTGCCTATTATTCAAGGCGTTCTTCAATCTGAACTTGAGAACGTGTACGGTATAACTTGAACGTCGTAGCAACAGATGGCGGTCTGTACGGTCTGTGTGCTACTATAACCTCTTTCGAACTGTGTTTTGCGCGGCCAAGTCGTACGCAGGGTATTTGTTATCATCGGTTGCGTACGGTAACATTCCACAACACAAATCAAATGCACCGTGTCCATGTTGACCGTCGAAGTTAATGTCAACAAATACGTAAGTAATCGTCTTAACCCTCTCCCTATATCTCGACAGTAAGAAAAAACTCGCCTCAGTACGTATTTCCAAACAGTTCACATTCCTGCCACTACCGGCGTTACCGTACGTATCGGTACGTACTCTTCAGATTGAACGCCGTACTTGCTAGGCAACTTCTCTGCCTCATAGATAATACACCTCTGCGGAAGTGTAGGAAGATTGAATTCTCTAGGCTCATCGACTAGCCACATGACGGCATACAGCGAGCCATGACACACTTTGAACTGAACACCCAGTAGTCAACCGTTTAATGCTTGTGTTAGCAGGTTTGTCATTCAGTCACCAATCACCACGTAAATATCTGAGAGGGTGTGTGTGTGTGCATAGCGACCAATATAAGAACCATTCTCCAGTATTACCACAATAACGGATTCTTCATTTTTGCCTCGACTGTCGGCTAGGAAGGTTCCATTATGCTAGCATTGCAGGCAACTAGTCAACCTTTTAATGCTTTTGTTAGCAGGTTTGGCAAACTGTGAGTGGACCTGCAAGTACATAGTGCATAGTGCTCTCTCCCTTCCCCCCGTGCTTTCTCACTTGCTCCTCTCCAAGACAGCCACTGCTCACGTAGTAACTCGGTCAGGGTTTCAGTTCGATTTGTCAATCTATATCTTCGTTACAGTTTCTTAGAAATCTGCTTATAGGAAGATGCAACTTCTGAAGTATGTCGTAAAGCACGTGGAACGTACAGAGACAAAGCGCGACGTTGACTCAAAATAGCATTCCCCCTTACCTCACCCCAGTGGCAGACATCCGCTGGAAGGCAAGAAGTTGGGCAAGAAGGAAACTAAATAATATTAATATCTATGTGGCAACGTTGTGTCCACTTCGTGTGTAACGCCAGAAAGGTGAGCGACTTATCCACTTCCCTTTAGCTGAGGGATTCGGGGAGCGGACATGAGTCAGAATATACAGGGTGTTTCCGGGCTGGTGTTACAAACTTACAGGGATGATGGGGAAGGACACACGTATCAATTTGAGATAAGGAATCCTGGTCCGGAAATGACTGAGTCGAAAGTTATAAGCAAAAATAGTTGTGTGGAAATGGAATTGTAATTTAGTACAACGTGCCCTCCTTCCCTTAACCTTTGGAACAGTCGTGGAAAAATGGTACGGACCGGATGTCTCCTACGTGGGTACTTGACCCGATACAATCTGTGAGCTTGTCTACTGTTCCCATTGGCTCATCCGTATTCGAAAATCAGGTCTGCTTATTCCGCTCTCGTTTGATTATGTAAGCAATTTGTCAAGCTTGTTTTTAAGCAGGCATGCGGTAGTCTTCGTAGAAGTTACGCAAACGTTTCTGCTGACATGAAAATATTGTAAGATAAGAAAGATTAACCTACATATGGAATGTACCGATTCAGCTATTTCAGGTTCATGACTTACAGTATGTCGACATCTGATCATCTAATTGGAATAATAAATTATTATGTAAAATAAGACCTAAATATTACAATTAGATTTTTGAAAAGGAGCAAATAATTAAGGTTTAAAGTCTTAAGGATTATCACGATTGGTTTAAACATGCACTAAAACAAGACGTAAGTGCAAGTTTGAACCAATAAATTATTGAGATTTGCGATAGATTAATTAGTTTAGGAAATTGTATATTTATTATGTAGAACTATATTTGTATATAGATCTTTTGTTAAATTATTAAGTTTTGTACTTTTGTGAACAATATCAATAAAGCTATCTATCTATCTATCTATCTATCTATCTATCTATCTATCTATCTATCTATCTATCTATCTATCTATCTATCTATCTATCTATCTATCTATCTATCTATCTATCTATCTATCTATCTATCTATCTATCTATCTATCTATCTATCTATCTATCTATCTATCTATCTATCTATCTATCTATCTATCTATCTATCTATCTATCTATCTATCTATCTATCTATCTATCTATCTATCTATCTATCTATCTATCTATCTATCTATCTATCTATCTATCTATCTATCTATCTATCTATCTATCTATCTATCTATCTATCTATCTATCTATCTATCTATCTATCTATCTATCTATCTATCTATCTATCTATCTATCTATCTATCTATCTATCTATCTATTCCGCTCTCGTGTACTCCTCCATTTCACTAGGACTGATCGACTGGACACTGCAACTTGTGCACATACACACGTGCATATCATGACCGACCATGTCCGTTACACATTACGCTATCTGCATTGCTTTAGTGTAGTTTCCTGTCCCCATCCCTCAGACAGCGCACTGAATGGAATACTGTAAGTAGACAACGTAAACAACGTCGGATGAATACAGTATGTGTAAGATGTGCAGATAAATACACATAAATAAGGTGTACAGAGGTATAAAATTATTTCATTTCCACACAACTATTTTTGCTTGACAACTTTCGATATCAGTCATTTCCGAACCAGGGTTCCTTATCTCAAATTGATATACAGTGAAACCTGTCTAAAGCGGCCATCTGAAGTTACCTTGTAAAATGACCGTTTTATCAGGTGGCCGCTTTATTAAGGTTGCGGTTTTTATGAATCAGCATGAGAATACTGAATTTCTTGACTTTTTAGTATTATGCGCGTACAACAATCGTGCATATTGTCAGCCTCCTCCATTCTTGGCAACTAGCATTTTCAAAACTCACTTGCAGTACCTCAGTTTAAATGACTGAATAATACCTTGTTCAAGGGTCTGGAGGTGTGATGTCGTATTTGTAGGAAGAAACACCAATTTCACGGATCACATTGCGATTTTGTCGTTTAATCTTCGAATTGAAATCGCATAGGTAATTCTCAAACAATGATGATGCCATCCAAGCTTTATTGTTGGCAGTCCACTTCACCCCCAGTAAGCCCATGTCAACATTTTTTAAACATCTCGGTTTCAATGATTTCCCTATCATTAAGAGTGGTTCTTTTTCTCCAGCAGCATTACAAAAAAAAAAAAAGCAGGGGTATTCTGTCTTTTGCCAACTTCCCCTCTTTACACTCTTTTTTTCTTAAAACTTAAAGTTTTGTTAGGGAGGGCTCTGAAAAAAAAAACTTTATGAAAAGAAGAAACATTCGTAAAACCTGGTCCAAATAGAGAAAGATAGAAAGAGGAGGAAAAAAAAATAGAATTCGAATGGTTAACTACTGACCTAAAACATACTGTGACATTTTCGATAGAAAAAGTCCGTGTTTCAATTCTTTAAAAACGAGTAAGAATTTATAACTGTGCAGGGTCGGAGTGGAAAGTGACAAAAGAGTCATAAACAGTAACCAACTAACCCCAAGATATGGAGGGTGTACTGTTGTACACTTAGCTATTGTCCCCTGTCCTCTAACCATCGAAAAAATAGGTCAGATAGTATCCGTGGAAAGATTTTTTGTTGGACAGTGACTGCTATAGTCAGGTTCCAATAGAAATAGACCCCGGCCGCTGGCCGGCGCATGAGGTGGCCGCTAAATAGAGAGAGAATTTGTATTGATCTTATGGAAAATCCAATTAGTTCCAGAGAAAATTGGCCTTTTGGCCAGGTGGCCGTTTAAATGAAGTGACCGCAAAGGCAGGTTTCACCGTATGTGCCCTTCCCCATCATCCCTGAAAGTTTGTAACACTAGCCTGGAAACACCCTGTATACATTATGGAGCTGTCACAAGTTCCTTCTTTCCTGTGAGCTTTAGATCCTGTTATTCCCATAATTTGAGGCTCATTCAGTTCATTGTTTACCTTAAGGGTATAGGTACAACAGTTTTAAGAACTGAAAAATTGACCATTTGTACAATTCACAAATTAATGCACAGGAAACTCTGAAAATATTGAGATTGGGACACATGTTTATACGACATTTTTTGCTCATAATTTCTTCGGAAATAAGCTCTGTAAGTGACGGTAAATCCTCGTCAATCACCCTGTATAGCAGGGTGCTGCATTGGAGTTAAATCGCTCGCTTGAACTCGATCGAGTGTCGCACCCTCGAGTGAGATAGGAAAGGTCGTGATACGCTCGTAATAAATAGAAGCACAGTACGAGGTCATCTCACCGACATGTCTTATCTTGTATGGAAGGCGACAGATAAGATATACACATGTTTTGCTCACACGGTAAAAATAAGGCTTTATTTTCTGCGTTTATGACAAACGTTTAATGGAACAGTCAATGGAACGTACCAAAACAGGAACATGAAGTTATAAATAAAATAGTATGAAAAACTTCGATATACAGTTATTATTGCTAATTAATAATTATTCGATATTTGATTTACCACATATATATAATGTGATAGGTCCAAACATTGTGTTCCGCCTATATACTGCGACATTGTAGAAACGTTTTACAAAATATTATTGATATAGCAGTAAATTAATAACAATATTAGTACAGAGATAACGTCACAGAAAATATAATAAAACGAATAATCATGCTGCACAACTGTTACAGACGCAAAGATTGATACACTAATTATTAGAGATTATTATTATTATTATTATTATTATTATTATTATTATTATTATTATTATTATTATTATTATTATTATTATTATTACTACTGCTAGAAAACTTGATACACTTCTTGCATTATCGTGATTGTGTTCTCCATTTATAATAACTACATTTACATCCAATAACATCTATCAGATGTGGCAAAAACAAAATCACTCCTGTGTGGGGATGGGGAACATTTACCTACAACATTTATATTACATTTAAAGCAAGTTTTGTAGTTGTACTACGGAGAGGTTAGTTAAACACTGCAAAGTTTTGAAATGATAAACATCTATGATGTTACTACACAGTTCTTCACTGTAACAAGATAGAATGTCTAACGCTCGGCTTATACCGGGCTAAAGAAATTTAATCTTTATTTATAGCTTTGAAGGATGTTAGTTTAAAATTGGCAAATGTGAGCAGTTCTTGAAAATGCTATTTCAGTATTTGGGCAGTAATGTTTTCGTTCGAGGATTTATCGCTCGCTACAATTTTACCCATCTTGCATGTGCGCAACCTATCGGATTAAGTTTGGATTCTTGGTGCTCGAGCGAAAACGTCCGATGCAGACCTCTGCCTAATAGGCTTTGTCTTGTCTTTATTAAATGCCTATTTGTATGTTCTTCCTTTAATATGTTCCTAAGTTTGTCTCGCTTTAAACTATCGTATGCCTTTTCGAAATCTATTATTATTATTATTATTATTATTATTATTATTATTATTATTATTATTATTATTATTATTATTATTATTATTAACTCAAATATAAATGACACTCGGGTGGAAATTAAACGCAGAATAAATATGGGAAATGCGTGTTATTAATCGGTTGAGAAGCTCTTATCATCCAGTCTGCTGTCCAAAAATCTGAAAGTTAGAATTTATAAAACAGTTATATTACCGGTTGTTCTGTATGGTTGTGAAACTTGGACTCTCACTCTGAGAGATGAACATAGGTTCAGGGTGTTTGAGAATAAGGTGCTTAGGAAAATATTTGGGTCTAAGCGGGATGAAGTTACAGGAGAATGGAGAAAGTTACACAACACAGAACTGCACGCATTGTATTCTTCACCTGACATAATTAGGAACATTAAATCCAGACGTTTGAGATGGGCAGGGCATGTAGCACGTATGGGCGAATCCAGAAATGCATATAGAGTGTTAGTTGGAAGACCGGAGGGAAAAAGACCTTTAGGGAGGCCGAGACGTAGATGGGAGGATAATATTAAAATGGATTTGAGGGAGGTGGGATATGATGATAGAGACTGGATTAATCTTTCACAGGATAGGGACAGCTGGCGGGCTTATGTGAGGGCGGCAATGAACCTTCGGGTTCCTTGAAAGCCATTTGTAAGTAAGTAAATGAGTATTATTATTATTATTATTATTATTATTATTATTATTATTATTATTATTATAAAATATCCTAACTCAATTTATTAGGAAGACGTATGCCGAAATAGGAAAAATTACGTATTAGGCTTGGGGTTTATACATACAGTAATTGTTGTAGTCTCATTATTTTTTTGCAAATTATGTACTACGATTGATATAATTCTTTTGAATGGGAAATTGTAGGCCTACTTCGGAGTCAGACAAATAGCCTACTGGTTTGGAGGTCACATACATCAAAACGTATCTGTCTTTCAACATGTTTCAAAATTATATCTTCTTTTCTATTTCTGTTTCTTTAACTCATAGTAACTTCATACAGTGAGAAGTTGTACTGTACAGACAAACTTTTCTCTCAAATTCATTCACTATGTTCCATGATCCTTTGCAAAAATGAGAGATCCATCCGCGTCTTTCACATTTTTATTTCTGATCCACGTCATTCAGTCAGTGAAACTTTGTGCCCGATCTGGCGGCAAAGCCGTCGGGGAACTTGAACTGTTGCTTGTCATAGGAAAACACAAAGTTGTGCAACTTCATCTCGGCGGTATTGGAAATAGGAACTCCGCACCGCGCGCGGTCAGAATGCGTCCCGACTGCATAGCCCGGATTGTTACCGCAGGCAGGGATCAACTTTTAATGACTCGTGAGCAGAATGCGCGGAATCCGGGTCCGCGCTTCAAATGTCTGCCCGTTTCCGGGGCAACGCAATGTCACTGTTATGCGAGCTAGTTACTACTTCGTTATACGTTCTTCAACTTTCTTCAGAGAAGTTTTAAAACCGTTTCTGCTCGATATACATATAGCGCTGTGTGCATTCTTGCTTACCGCATATAATATATTCTCAGACCCAGTGAGCTGAAGCTTCTGACAAGAGGGTCCATGGTTCGATACTCAACATACTCTTAAGGTTTGTTATTTCTAATTCTTACTTTATTTCTCACATTATTTTACGAACGCAGGTGTGTCCATGCATACATACATACATACATACATACATACATACATACATACATACATACATACATACATACATACATACATACATACATACAGTCCACACTTGTGGAGTAACGGTTAGCGCGTCTGGCCGCGAAACCAGGTGGCCCGGGTTCGATTCCCGGTCGGGACAAGTTACCTGGTTGAGGTTTTTCCGAGGTTTTCCCTCAACCCAATATGAGCAAATGCCGGGTAACTTACTGTGCTGGACCCCGGACTCATTTCACCGGCATTATTACCTTCAGCTGATTCAGACGCTAAATAACCTAAGATGTTGATAAAGCGTCGTAAAATAACCTACTAAAAATACATACAAACATACCTACATGCATACATACATACATACATACATACATACATACATACATACATACATACATACATACAGTCCACACCTGTGGAGTAGCGGCTAGCTCGTCTGGCCGCGAAACCAGGTGGCCCGGGTTCGATTCCCGGTCGAGACAAGTTACTTGGTTGAGGTTTTTTTCCGGGGTTTTCCTTCAACCCAATATGAGCAAATGCTGGGTAACTTTCGGTGCTGGATCCCGGACTCGTTTCATCGGCATTATCACCATCTCATTCAGACGCTAAATATCCTAACATGTTGATAAAGCGTCGTAAAATAACCTACTAAAAATATATGCATGCATACATACATACATACAGTCCACACCTGTGGAGTAAGGGCTAGCTCGTCTGGCCGCGAAACCAGGTGGCCCGGGTTCGGTTCCCGGTCAGGCCAAGTTACCTGGTTGAGGTTTTTTCCGGGGTTTTCCCTCAACCCAATATGAGCAAATGCTGGGTAACTTTCGGTGCTGGATCCCGGATTCATTTCACCGGCATTATCACCTTCAGCTCATTCAGACGCTAAATAACCTAAGATGTTGATAAAGCGTCGTAAAATAACCTACTAAAAATACATACATACATACATACATACATACATACATACATACATACATACATACATACGTCGACCTGGTTGGCAAGTTGGTATAGGGCTGGCCTTCTATGCCCAAGGTTGAGGGTTCGATCCCGGGCTCATGTCAGTAGATTAACTGGCATGTAAAAGAACTTCAGCGGACAAAATTCCGGCACATCCGGCGATGCTGATATAACCTCTGCAGTTGCGAGCGTCGTTAAATAAAACATAACATTTTTACATACATACATGACCAGGTAGTCTATAATTAGCTATATTTTTCAGTGTGTCTAGCAAACGTTTCACCACGTCCTAGTGATGCCTGTTGATTGTCTATCCCCTTCAAACGAACTTTGAGCAATACCAGTTGCATCACTTGTTACATTGGTTATGTAATGAAAGGGTTACATTGCTGAGCACGGGAACTAAATCGATATAACGATGCAGACATGTATTTTATATATAAGCCCTGCTCATTTTAATGCCTACATACTTCCAGTTACTCTGTGTTTTTCCAGGGTTGAACGTTGTTTAGGAAGCAATCCATCAGAATAACGGAAGGGAATAAGTAATGCTAGAACGTAGATGGAGGTAGCTCGAAGAGGAACAGCTTCATTTGCCAATATTCTTTCTTGGTATCAGGTATTAAAATCGAGTTTCACAGATATTGCAATGAAGACGAGAAACGAACGAATTTCCATTATACAGGGCTTTCATTTCAAAACATCCCAGTCTAAATAACTAGTTATTTAAATTGAATTCAATTTAAACAAAAAAACACGTCAATTTAAATATTAAGGGGGAAGTCTGAAACCAGGCTTAATTGCATTTTAGATTTTACCCCCACCCCCGAGCCACCTCCATTTTAAAATTTCAAATGGCACCCCTATATTTTATACTTAAATATGAAAAAAAAAAAACCGTTAAATTGTTTATACACTTCATTCATTTGTTTTCGAATCTTTTGTTTTCTATCGTCGCCTGGCAACCTGTATTTTTGTTATTATCAGTTGATTGTAGGATGAAAACAGCTTATATCGTGTAGTTTCCTGAATTTAATCAATAAGGATGATTTATGTTCTCTCTTGAAGGGTATACACCATTTTAAAATAATTTATGCTCGACCATGCCGGAATGTAGTAATTATACACCTGGTAATAGCCCTTTAATGCACCTCATTAAAGTACACCTATTCATTAAAGTTCAGGTGTTCAGCCAGTGACAAGTCACCTTCGTGCCGTTATAAAACCGCAAGTATCAATTATTCTCGGATATGCAATCGAAAGACAATTAGCGAAAAGTCACGGAGGCTGGAAATCCAATACTGTCGCAGAAGGTTATGTTCTGTTACTATAATAATTAGCGTTAATTGTAAATAATATTTCAAATAAATTCAATTTGTCATGTCGTTTTTCAATTCTAAATGAATTTCCAGGTTATACATTCTCTGCATTACATCAAGGTCAATGACATTATTGTTCCTCGGAAAAAAATCAATACTTTCGCGTCTGCGCACATCTCACAATTCAAGAGCTATGAACAAGGTCACTTCCGATTTTTTGTCAGATACAAATAAAATGTATACTTCTGAATAATTTAAAGTTAGAAATATGATCGAGCATAAAAAGTCGTATGAAACTTGCCTATGATGGTAATTAAGACGCTCGTATGAAAATTATGAAACTCGCTTGCGCTCATTTCATAAACAAACATACTCGCATCTTAATTACTATCATTATAGGCTCGTTGCATAATGTACTATTAATACACAAACACAACTATTACATGAAATGCTCAATAAGTTTTTGTAGCTTTATTCTCTTCAGCTCTAATCAACAATAACTACAATCCATTTATCCAATATACTCACTAGTATTATTAGTATTCCATCTTTATACCCTGGTTTTCTGTTTCGTTAAAAGTGTTGGCAACTGTAGGAGGTGGGAAAACCTCACCTTCCAACAAACTTAGAAAACATTGGAATGAAAAGGCAATACAAGAAGCCATAAAACAAGTTCGAGAAGAGACATCAGAGAAAATTCATCTGGGTTCTGTATTGTGGTTAGGAAAACATCTCCCAATAAAGATGCTGTCCACACCTGTGGAGTAACGGTCAGCGTCTGCCCGCGAAACCAGGTGGCCCGGGTTCGAATCCCGGTCGGGACAAGTTACCTGGTTGAGTTTTTTTCCGGGGTTTTCCCTCAACCCAATACGAGAAAATGCTAGATAACTTTCGGTGCTGGACCCCGGACTCATTTCACTGGCATTATCACCTTCATTTCATTCAGACACTAAATAACCTAGATGTTGATACAGCGTCGTAAAATAACCCAATAAATATGCTGAATGCTTGATCTGTGCTTTTCTTAGTAGAGGCCATTTTCACTTTGTAATTTTGTTAATCTTGTAACTTTGTTAAAAGTATTCCACATTTGCATCTCCATTTTTGTGTAGGTTAGGTTTTGAGAATTTTTTTTTTTTTCTTTTACAAACTTCCGGTGTACTATTCACAGGGACATTGAGCAATAAACAGGGCGATATTTTACGTTCAGTATTCAAAACATATAGGTTCCAAAACGAAAAAAAAAAAAAAAAACAAACAAACAAACAAAATTGCATTCCATATTTGTAACACTTCCTCTACAGTGTCCACACCTGTGGAGTAACGGTCAGCGCGTCTGGCCGCGAAACCAGGTGGCCCGGGTTCGAATCCCGGTCGGGGCAAGTTACCTGGTTGAGGTTTCTTCCGGGGTTTTCCCCTCAACCCAATACGAGCAAATGCTAGGTAACTTTCGGTGCTGGACCCCGGACTCATTTCACCGGCATTATCACCTTCATTTTATTCAGACGCTAAGTAACCCAGATGTTGATACAGCGTCGTAAAATAACTCAATAAAAATAAATAAAAATCCTCTACAGTATATTGCGTAATTTTTGCATAAAAAGACAAAAGCCACCTGTTCTATTCACATCGGTAACGAAAAGATTTCAGTTAAACGTCTCTCATTCGTGAAAAATTACGTTGGTGTACGTGTTGGAATTTTAAAGAGACTATTTCGTTTATATGACGTCATTCCATTTTCGACCAATGAAGTGTAATGAAATTTTGAATTCCAACCAATCACAGTCAGACTTTGCGATAATTCCTGCAGCTAGATTTATCGCTATCAATTTATCGCATGGTCGTTCTTTTGTTTAGTCGTTGTCGCCAACTGTTTCTCCGTAAACTGATAATCATGAATACATTAAGATGCAACTACACGGTTAAACTTTTCTTTCAACTTTAAAGCAATGAATGCAAGATTGAAATTTAATATTAATTAATATATTTACGCAGTGAAGACGACGTTCAAAACGGCGCACCATGTAGACACAAAATCTTTATGCATCTTAATTGAACGTACTTTTTAAACTTGATTATTTCAATATTCTTCCCAGATTGCACGCATACGCGATTGGAATATTGAACTGTGTAGATGCAGCTTTAGTTCCGTTACACACTATAGCGAGAATGCGTTTGTCGAGCTATAAAAAATGCTTTCGTGTAACACTGATTGTAAGTAACGGTCGAACAAAGCACAGCTGACATTGGTCCTGCTTCCACAGGTAGGCCTAACGTAACCTATAAAATTGTATCCTATAACATTTATATTGAAATTAAACATTTAATAGACGTTCAAATGTATGTAACATCATCGCATATCAAACTCAAAGACCTTGCATAGTAATATCTTTAATCAAACTGCCTTTCGTATGGCGTAATAAAATTCGTGTTTTAATTAGGCCTATCTATACAGAGATGGCTTCACTGTGTAGCAACATGTCTCGCTGTGAATACATAAGCATTGGTATATAGTAGCTGTCCCCACTGTTACTGTTAAATTAAATTATGATTTCAGCAGATAATGAAAATGTATTTGTTATAATAATAAGAGAAAAGTGCAGTACATGTAATTAACATTGTTAAACCTGTATTTCGCTTTTCGCAATTGGCATTACTGAATAATAACATCGAATTTTTTTATTGCAATAATCGATATTCATCTGGGAGTATTTAAACTCCACAATGTCTGAATAGGTTAAGTATTCGTTAATATACAATTATTAACATTTTGTGATCGAATTTTAGGGACATCTTATTCAAATTTTTATTTTATTCACGAAATAGTCCTAATAAATGTCACTCGAGGTCTGAGATTTCCCAGATAAATCTACTCGCTTCGCTCGTGAATATATCGGCAGATCTCAGACCTCTCGTGACATTACTACAGACAAAATTTAAAGGAGTGCAATTTTGGAAAATTGAAAGTCCTTTTCTTAATATGTTTGTTATCTTAATTGCAGCACTGTGTATATTTACAATGGAGAAGCATATGATATTATCAATTAACGCCAGTACTAGACGATCGGCATGCATTCAAAGTTTCCATGACGACCGAGGTAAAAACAGAACACAGACGTGAATCAAAATGATATTCAGAAAATCTCCGTGTCATAAAATTTTCCATTAGCCAAGCAACATCTAGTCAGTTGATGGGTTATACTTGCAGAATGAGTGGGCCATGAATTCGACATTAATGTTTTATAGGAAGCAATTTCAACAAATGATGCGCTGCATTTGTTTGCATAGCTACAATTTCTGCGGCTTGTATTTGTCGGAGGGAGGAAAAAAAATATAACTAGTATGAATTATTTAATATCCACGGAGGCAATTTCGATCAGCGAAATGACGTATGAAACACGTTGCCATAACAACGCTCGCTCGCTCTCGACTGTCTCTTGTTGATAATAGCTTGGCGTGGTATCTGTCGTAAAGTTTATTGCAGTAGCTACTGGATACCACATACTTCTGCAGTTCGCCGCTGTAAAACTATTACACTTTTGTTGCGAAGAAGAGAGACAATTCAAAATGGCTTCCTCATGTTTACGTGTAATGGTAGTTCTGTGATATGACTGCACTTCTTGTTGTAAAAAGCGGAGGTTGATTCGTAGAAACTTACGTGTGGTTAATGGCAGCTCTGAGAGATGTTATTCAAGGTACTTTGGATTTATATTGTTATAATTCCGCCATAGCTCCATTTTTATCTTCAACTACCGCAGTTTCATTGCTTATGTAATGAAACAAGATTCTCGAAGAAAGAAAAAAAGTTTTAAGTTACTGAAAAATGCAAACACGTGGTATTCGGGGGGTCAATGGCTTACTTACTTATGGCTTTTAAGGAACCCGGAGGTTCATTGCCGCCCTCACATAAGCCCGCCATTGGTCCCTATCCTGAGCAAGATTAATCTAGTCTCTATCATCATATCCCACCTCCCTCAAATCCATTTTAATATTATCTTCCCATCTACGTCTCGGCCTCCCCAAAGGTCTTTTTCCCTCCGGCCTCCCAACTAACACTATATATGCATTTCTGGATTCGCCCATACGTTCTACATGCCCTGCCCATCTCAAACGTCTGGATTTAATGTTCCTAATTATGTCAGGTGAAGAATACAATGCGTGCAGTTCTGCGTTGTGTAACTTTCTCCATTCTCCTGTAACTTCATCCCTCTTAGCACTAAATATTTTTCTAAGAATCTTATTCTCAAACACCCTTAATCTCTGTTCCTCTCTCAAAGTGAGAGTCCAAGTTTCACAACTATACAGAACAACCGGTAATATAACTGTTTTATAAATTCTAACTTTTAGATTTTTTGACAGCAGACTAGATGATAAAAGCTTCTCAACCGAATAATAACAGGCATTTCCCATATTTATTCTGCGTTTAATTTCTTCCCGAGTGTCATTTATATTGTTACTCCTGCTCTAAGATATTTGAATTTTTCCACCTCTTCGAAGGATAAATCTCCAATTTTTATAGTTCCATTTCGTACAATATTCTCGTCACGAGACATAATCATAATCATGATCAATGAGTACAATACAGATTTATAATAAAATGTCTATTGGAAATTAAACCTGTAGTTTAAATCTGTATAAACTGATCGATGCTGCTTTGTTTCACCTGGTTGAAACCGCAAAGAATTGTCGCCCGACTTAGAGCTAATTAAAAATATTTTACATTTCTGTGAAAAGCTCTAAAGAGCAAAAGAGGCGAATCGCTGGAGCATTAAAACTTGCCCTGGCCTGACATACGACGTAATTTAAAAGTCGTACCAACTTGCTGCATTACCTCTCCATTAATGTACTGCACGCATAACCCTGCAACCGAGCTGCGCTCCTTGACATAATTTCCATGGTGACGCTACCGTCTTTTATTTCTCACTGTAAACGTTCCTTTTCAGTTATGATACGAGCATCTCTACTCTAGATATTTCTAAAGATTTACATTAAAATGCTGCATTGCGATTCTTTAATGTTACCAACATTAAACCGTTTCTTTTTTTAAATTTTCAGCTAGCTTCTACCTTGTTATTATACGTCAAGCAGAATATTTATTCATCATTAAATTCCAAACGAGATATTTTTTATAACATTACTTGAAAAACTTCTCTTGCAGAGTTTGTACACAATTAAATTCCGTAAAAACAATCGCATATAGTTTAATACACTCAGGGACAAAAAAAACCCGGACACTTCTATATTTGCTTGTATTTTGTTGTCAATTATTTCAAAATGAAACAAAACCCATTTAAACAAAATAATGTTTCATTTAGCACCTTATACGACAACATTTGGAAAAAAAAATTTCTGATGAGAAAATTTACAAAAAATTAAAAAGGGCGTATAACTATGGCATCGTTTGGTCTAACTGTTTTTTTCATTTTATGATGCCTTAAACATTAAAAACTCTTTTTAGTAACGGGTATTACCCCCTCTGGCTTGAATAACTGCATCCATACGTCTTGGCATGCTCTCAATTTGGTTAGCAATGTCTTCTTGAGGAATAAGTTCCCATTCTTTGCCAAGTGCTCGCCTCAACTCTTCTAACGATTCTGGTCTCGGTCGTCTATTCTTAACACGCCGTCCCAGCATGTTCCACACGTGTTCAATTGGGTTCATGTCTGGACTCCTTGCTGGCCATGGAAGAACATGGATTCCCACTTCTTGGAGATAATCTCCGACTGCATGGGCAATATGCGGCCGTGCATTATCATGCATTAAAACAAAATTATCGCCTACAAATTGGCCAAATGGCACATGATCAGTCAAACATTCATTTATATACCTATCAGTTGTTAGTTTTCCATTTTCAACAAAAACCAACTCTGTACGAGCATCCGTACACACTCCTGCCCAAACCATCACTCCACCACCTCCATACAGCAGATTTTCGGAAATGCAACACTGTGAAAATCGTTCTCCCCTCCTTCTTCAAACTCTTTCACGTCCATCAGGTGAGCACAGATTGAAACGGGACTCATCGGTGAACAGGACACAGCTCCACTGTCCATTTCTCCAATCCCTGTGATCATTTGCAAAATGCAGTCGTTCAACTCGATGCATCCTGAGAAGTCTGCGACCAGTTGCAGGTCTACTTGATATCAGTCCACTTGCTTTCAACCTCCTTCTAACTGTTTTGGCCGAAATTGGGCGCCCATGCATGTTAACAAATTGCTGGGCTACACTAGTAGCTGGCAGGTTGCGCTCCCTAAGAACTCTCAACACCATATACCTGTCTTCATTTGGATTTGTAGCTCTTGGACGACCCGAACCTGGTCTTCTGGTATATTCTAGGGTCTCTCTATACCGTTTTATGGCATCATGGGTTGTGCTTCTAGCCATATTCATAACATTTGCAATGTAACGTACACTGCGTCCATCATCGTAAAGGGCTACAGCTCGAGCCACATCTTCAGGTCGCATCTTGTTTTAAGACAAATGTTACAACCCCACTTAAACTCAGAAAATGTAAAAATAAAGAATTAACGAATGATAACGATAATGAAGCACAAAATGGTGGAGACAAAATTGTTATAGCTGAGACTCCGAAAGCAAAATTGGAATATTTGGTTGTAATGGCTTGTTTATAAAACAAAAAACAATCAACAATGTATACACGTCTCCATAACAACAGATGGCTACCATAATATTGTATGAGAAGATAATGTTTTGCAAAATAACAGCAAATATTAAAGTGTCCGGTTTTTTTTTGTCCCTGAGTGTATTACAGGGCACAGTATTAGCTATATGATACAGACATAGACCTACTTGAATTACAATTAAAAATCTTCTCTTCAACTAGTACGGTAGAACCTCTATTATCCGTGGTAATGAAAGGAATGGAATGAACGGTTAATCGAAAACATCGGATAATCCGTACCATAAAAGATTTTCGTAAATTAAGTGAATAAATAATACTTGAACGTTAAGAATTTTCTCCGTGGTGTTGTGTTTAACACGCCAGGTAGTGGATCAGAACTTCACTAATTTAAGTTCGATTGTCAAGGACGTGTTTTTAAGAGGCAAGAAAACTCCTTGTAATGGCTTTCAGCGGAAAGATAGGAATAGTAGAGCTCTCATGTTGTAGATTTACATACTCTATACACTTTATCCTTAATTTTTATTAAATCGAGCACATGTGGAGCTTGTTTCCAAAAGGTACCAAATCCAACAGACCTAATTTTACAGGAAATGAAAAAAATTGCTCATAGCCTTAAGAAATATTATATATTGTTATGACTTCGTGTCACTATTCTTTGTGTGTCATCAATCATATTTATGCATATATTTAAGATATTTCACACATTTATAAGAAGTAATTGATGGTTTCAGTTTGGATTTGGTACATTTTGGCAACAAAATTGGATGTAGTACATATTGGCATGAAATAATTCAGTATTATGAATGGGGATGTATAGTATAGGAATTATTTACTATCACTGTAAAAGTGAATACATAATTCAACATTTTTAATTTCAGAAATTTAGGCTATGTTTGCTGTTATAATCATCATAATTAACATCAGTGTTATCCTCATCCCTTGTTCTAACAACTGACTCAAAATTTATAAAATTACTGTAGGCCTAAAGTGGGAGTTTGTTAATGCCACAGTAGCCCAGGGATTTATTTATTTTTTTTATTTTATTGGGTTATTTTACGACGCTGTATCAACATCTAGATTATTTAGCCTCTGAATGAAATGAAGGTGATAATGCCGGTGAAATGAGTCCGAGGTCCAGCACCGAAAGTTACTCAGCATTTGCTCGTATTGGGTTGAGGGAAAACCCCGGAAAAAACCTCATTCAGGTAACTTGCCCCGACCGGGATTCGAACCCGGGCCACCTGGTTTCGCGGCCAGACGCGCTGACCGTTACTGCATAGGTGTGGACTAGCTCATGGATGCTAGCAAAACTTTCAAATCTTTTTTCTCAGCATCCTGAACATGACTTTGATATTGGCATGGAATAGCTTGGTATTATGAATGGGGATGTACAGGAATTATTCTCAAACACTATAAAATTAAATACATTTTATTAAATATTCTTAATTAAATTTCACAAAATAGAGTTCTGTGTTTGTTCTAATCATCATAATTAACAACAATGTTATCCTCATCCTCTGTTCTAACAACAGACTCAGAATTTATAATATTACTCTAAAATGGGAGTCCGTTAATGTCACAGCAGCCCAAACAACTAATACGTCACCACAATAGCCAATGAAATTGCTGCACAACTCGTGACATATCAGTGAGTTGAGAACCAATAGGAACACAGAGATTTGGTATGTTTTGGCATCATATTCAGCATGGATGTGGTATTTCCTGCTGTAAAACACTGTTTTCAGTGACTTCTGGAGATATGATTTGGTACATTTTCGAGAGAAATGGTTAGTGTTTCCGTTCTAGACGTAGCTAAGAATGTGATGCCATCTGTAACTCATTTTTCGAAAATTGTGGATTTTATACCTTTTGGAAACAAGCTCCACAGTTGTAACATCAGTCTCGTATTCTGATGCGAGAAGAGCCACAGTTTCTCTTCCCCAAACCACTAAGTATTTGCACTTTTTTCGATACTTAGCATCAACACGTTTTCTTTTGATACTTATGAATTACATTTTGTCTTGAAATTGTACAGTACGGCAACTTGAACAATAAACCAAACTGTAAATTTTAATAACACTCTAGAAAAAATACGTACTAATATAACGTACAGCATTACTTCATATGTTTCTATAGCCAAAAAAAAAAAAAAAAAAAAAAGCGAGAAAAAGACAGTCGGATAATCCATCAGCCGGTTAATAGGGAGACGGATAATCGGTATTCTACTGTACTTGAATAATTGACCAGAAGCGTCATACCTTCACTACAGTGGAGGCAGGTAGTCGTAATAAAACAAAAACAAAAAATTGACGGAGTTTCAGCTTATATGTCAGAGAAGTTGCCTATTATTCAAGGCGTTCTTCAATCTGAACTTGAGAACGTGTACGATATAACTTGAACGTCGTAGCAACAGATGGCAGTCTGTACGGTCTGTGTGCTACCATAACCTCTTTCGAACTGTGTTTTGCGCCGGCAAGTCGTACGCAGGGTATTTGTTATCATCGGTTGCGTATGGTAACATTCCACAACACAAATCAAATGCTCCGTGTCCATGTTGACCGTCGAAGTTAATGTCAACAAATACGTAAGTAATCGTCTTAACCCTCTCCCCATATCCCGACAGTACGTATTTCCAAACAGTTCACATTCCTGCCACTACCGGCGTTACCGTACGTATCGGTACGTACTCTTCAGAATGAACGACGTACTTGCTAGGCAACTTTTCTGCCTCCTAGGTAATACACCTTTGCGGAAGTGTAGGAAGATTGAATTCTCTGGGCTCATCGGCTAGCCACATGACGGCATACAGCGAGCCATGACACACTTTGAACTGAACACCCAGTACAGGGAGATCAAGGAAAATACAAGTAGAAAAAGGGTAAGAGAAAAAGAACAGGGTAAAACAAGGAGAATAAGGGAATTCAAACAGAACAAGGAAAAGACAAGAATGAGAGGAATTCAGAGAGAATAAAGGGAATATAATGACAGCAAGGAATACGACATACAAATAGATATAAGGAAAGGGCAAGTAGAAAAAGGGTAATGCAAGGAGAACAGAAGGAATATGAGTAGAACAAGAGTAAAGAGAAGAAGTACAAAGGGAAAACAAGGAGGTGGAGGAAAGGAGAACAAGGGGAATGCAGAGAGAACAAGGGGAATACAAGTGGGACAGGGAAAACAGACCTACAATGATAACAAGGTAGCCTACATAAAAGGAGAACAGGGAAATACAGGGAGAACAAGAGGCATACAAGGATAACAAGGGGAATACAAGAAGATCTAGTGGAATATACAAAGAGAAGGAATGGAGTACAAGGAGAGAAAGTGGAATACAAGCAGAATAAGGTTAATACATAGGGAAAACAGTGTGAACAAGGTGTATAAAAGGAGAACAGGGGACATATCAGGAGAATAAGGGGCATACAGGGAGAACAAGGGGAATATGAGATGGAATGAAGTACAAGGAGAGAAAGGGGAAGTAGAACAAGATTAATACATGGAGAATAAAGAGAACACATTGTGAACAAACGACATCTGGAGAAAGAACTAAGGTAGATATAGTGAAGTGCTTTGTGTGGAGTGTAGCATTGTATGGGGCAGAAGCATGGACATTACGACGAAGTGAAGAGAAGCGAGTCCACACCTGTGGAGTGACGGTTAGCGCGTCTGGCCACGAAACCAGGTGGCCCGGGTTCGATTCCCGGTCGGGACAAGTTACCTGGTTGAAGTTTATTCCGGGATTTTCCCTCAACCCAATATGAGCAAATGCTGGGTAACTTTCGGTGTTGGACCCCTGACTCATTTCACCGGCATTATCACCATCTCATTCAGACGCTAAATAACCTAAGCTGTTGATAAAGCGTGGTAAAATAACCAACAAAGAGAAAAGAGAAGCGAATAGAAGCATTTGAATTGTGGATACGGATAAGGATGGAGCATTTGAAGTGGACAATTTTATCGCTTCCCTAGCATTTGTTTAATTTTGTTGCTTCCCTAGCATTTGTTTAATTTTAACGCTTCCCTAGCATTTGTTTGTTTTTATCACTACCCTAGCATTTGTTTCTTTGTTTACCAACCTTTCAAACTGAAAATTCTGTACGGTTCTATAAAACATGCTTTGCGATCGTAATTTGTTTCCTACATACATAGTTGACTAAAAATGGCGGCTCCTTTCAAGCATTTTGGTGAAGATAACATTAGTGAAATAGAATTTTAGTAACTAAATTAATATCTATTTTATTGTATTAGAGTACTTTATTTGTTCTAATCTTTATATACTTTCTTCAGTTTTTATCACCTCTCTATCATTTGTTTCTTTATTTGCCAACATTTCAAAATGCAAATTCTTTACGGTACTATAAAACATGCTTTGCGATCGTCATTTGTTTAGACCATAGACAGTCAACTAGAAATGCGGTTCCGTTGAAACGTCTTCGTGAAGCTAACATTAGTGAAATTGAATTTCAGTAAGTTAATTAATATTTTATTGTAATAGAGTCTTTTATTTCTTCTAATCTTTATATAATTTCTTTTAATTGTGTAATAGTCAATTAAATTCCACTCGAGTTTGGTTTTCTCTAGATAAATCAAAATCTCTAGTGAGATTACTGTTGGAAAAACGTTTAAGCTATGAGGAATATACACGCTTAACATATTATTATCATGATTTTACATTAATTTTGACGGTAATGTCGGCCTGGTTGCTGAGTTGGTATAATCGCTGGCCTTCTATGCCCAAGGTTGCGGGTTCGATCCCGGGGCATGTCGATGCCATTTAAGTGTGCTTAAATGCGACAGGCTTATGTCAGTAGATTTACTGGCATGTAAAAGAACTCCTGCGGGACAAAATTCCGGCACATCCGGTGACGCTGATATATAACCTCTGCAGTTGCGATCGTCGCTAAATAAAACATAACATTTAAAATTTGACAGTAATATCACAGTTTAGTATATACAGTTGCGAAGCTCAATACTTACAAAATATGCAAACATAGACAGTTGAAATATGCATCCATAGATAGTTACTAGCCACCAGGATCGCTACTATCGCCTCATCACAGACTTTTTCCCTAGCAGACGATAAAATGTATTGTACTTTTGATAACGTGTTCTTTTGAAAAATTAACACCTTCCTTCCAGTATTGAAATACGAAATACATAAGGTTTATATATTATTTTCATAAAGTATATATTATATTTTATAAACTCACCTTCCTGGATCTTTCGGAAGGATAACTCTGACCTCTTTTTCTTAGAATTTATAGTGCAACAAACGTCTCCTTGCCCCATATTATTACTCAAATTATTGTATTTTAGCCATTTACAGTTAACATTTCACAGTTTACACAACTTTTCACAACAATGCGAAATACGACCCAGTCAATGCCTTTTCGATCTAGACCAGGCCGTAATGTATGTTCGGGTTTTCTATTTCAGTGTATGGAGCTCAGTGAATTATTATATTATAACTTTATTGCGTATCATAGCTAAGTTTTATTTAGTGTAATGTGTCCATAAGTTCCCTTTACTTCTTGTTGCATAATATGTTGCAGAAATAATTACAAAACTGTGTTATTTTAATGTGAAGAGAATTTTACATGTTAACATAATCTTTTCGCACCAACATTTTAAGTTTAGAATGGAAGCTATTTTGAAGTTTAATAAAAAAGAATTTATATTGTGATTTTAATATAGCACATCTACCTTCCTTGATAAAGACAGAAAATTTATCATACTGTGACAGCGACGTGAGATTCGAACTCACGACCAGCGTCCCGCGAGAGAGCATATCGCGCGGGCTTCACGGGGAAAGAGAAAAGGGGCCTACACGCAAGGGGAGGCTGCGCGCGCAGCTGCTACTTAACGCAGTGAATGTGGAACGACCTTCCCGACTATTCCAGAAATCCGTCGAAGTGGAAGACTCGCGAATTTTCGAGGCTACGTCGCTGTGGTTATAAATTACGGTCGCGAAGGAACGACAGCAGAGTTTTCAGTTATTCAGTCAGTGAGTAAGCCAGAGCAAGCAAGCCAGACTGGTGTGCCGGAGTTCGACTCGAGTGTGCGTCCGCATCTGCGTCAGCATCCGAAGGCCTGAGTTCGAGTGCAGTGGACCGCAGTTGGAGGGACCTGAGTTCGAGTGCAGTGGACCGCAGTTGGAGGGACCCGAGTTCGAGTACAGTGAACTGTCTCTGAAAGTCTGTGGTTCGAGATACTGTGAACTCGAGTGACTGAGATAGAAGAACTGTGAACTGAGAACTGGTAGTTCTGATTTGTAAATAGTGCTTTGTAAATATTAGTTAAGATTAACAGTTCATTGTTGTGCGTAATAGTCCAAGTAAATTGTCATTGTCGTCGGTGGAGTGCTATAACGAATACTGTGTTGAGTGAAGATCCAATTGTTGACGAGAGCGTTAAGGTGAATTGTAGAAAGGAATTATTGTTGTGACGAATAAATTACATTGTTGTTACTAATAAAAATCACAATACCACTCTTATGAAATTAGTGTACATACGATTGTTACTTCGTCTCTTAGGTAGTAGATAAATACAATAATTCAATACTCAATTGTAGTATTAAAATACAGACAAATTGAATGTGCGGAGTATCATACATGACATTATGCTTAATTATAATGTATAATTGCGAAATTAGGAATATAAGATATAGTAAACATAACCTATAATTTCAACATATCGTGCGGTGCAACTGAAAATTATTGAATCGTGCATAAATGAATGTACAAGAATTTCGCAATATTTAATCGAAATAAAGGCAGGTAGGTCTATTACACATACTAATAACGTAATTTTCACACCAAAAATAATATTACACCTTAACTCGCAAGGAATTATGTTTGAAGTGTCTCCTAATCATTGCTTTAAATTTTATTAATGCAATTACACTACATTTTAGAGAAATATATGTTACTTTTTATGCATTCCAATTAATTTATATGGTTGAAACGCCGCCCTTCGTGATCGGGTTAAGCGAGTCACATGGTCTGCCTTACGGCCTGTATTAGATCACGGTGGCTGTGGCACAGTCTATTGTTCCTAGTACACACAGCGCTCCAAGCGGCTAGCAACTATCGCGAGAAATGCAAAAAAATCACCCCAAGCTTCGCGACTGTATATACTAGGCTGTGGTGATATGAAGCTAGAAATTTCTATCCCTTGTCGTACAGCGGATGGCCCACTGACAGACACTTGTTTCAAAAGTGTTGGCAGCACGTAATGTTGGGATCTAACTTTTGTAATGAAATATAGCTCGCCGTTACATCACAACATAGCAATTCCTGAGTGTCGAGAATCTGTGTCCTTAATGCTGGATTAATAAAACGATTCTACAGGTCTACAGCTCGAAATTAAGGGCGGAAACCTTCTGCAGATTTAATATAGGACGCATTGCGTTGTCTGGCATTAGGATTTTGTGTTTACATTTGGTTTTACGGAGCAAAAGGGGCGCTTTATGCAAATCGCGCCATATGAACCTTGCACTAACAGAATTAATCTGATATTTACATAATACGAAACGGGTCCCTGTATGAAGACTGTCCCGCGGTGCATTTAATTGAATTAATATTGAAATAATAATGGAGGTGTCTGGTTAGCTGTTCTCGTTTCTGTGCGAAATTAGTTCTTCAAATTTTTTTTCTCTCTCTGTCTTGGTTTTACGTGTTGCTGCTGCCATTTGAATGGGAACGAACGAAATGAGGTTGACCTGCCTGCTGGGAGTTAGAGGGGGTGAGGTGGGGATGGGAATATTTCACACTGTTTCTGGGTCCGATTCTGGTCCTTTTTATCCTCTCTGTGCCGGCGGAGGGCGGAACAGTAAATCCCAGGAACATCCGATACAATGGGTGATGTTTCCGCGGGGTGAAATAGCGTCGGGGGTTGCAGTGCTCCATTCACGTCATCTTCCCTTGTTAATTACAAAACTCCGTTCCCAGACCATCGTGCTTTCGCGTGCATTACCCCAAATACTAATCCCGGACAGTGTTTTTGTCCCCATAATTCACTGCGCTAACCGGATTCCCGCGAGGGTGGGTCCGTCGCCACCCTCCAGCAAGAGGACAAATGTCCCATCGCACTACTTTATCGAGTGTCGATTGTTTATTCGCTTCTTGGGATCTTCTGATTGGCTGAGGGATTTATGACAGCGATCCCGGCCACTCTAGGCTTTCTTTCATTCCTTCTGTTTTGTACAGTGTAATCTTCTTTCCGTTATACAGAGTGTAAACTATAGAAACTGGTGATAGAGCATAAATTACTGAATAAAAAAGTCTAATGAAATTTTTCTGTAACTTTTGTGGTTTCCCTAGAAAAAAAATGCTATCTTGTAAATGTAATGTTTTTGAAAATGAACACTTATACCACTTTGCTTCTCACCCCCTCCCCCCCCCATATTATTATGAAACTTGGATACTCATTTTGAGAGAGGAACAAAGGTTAAGGGTGTTCAAGAATAATGGCGAAGTGCATCAACATTGATTAAAAACGCAGTAATCATAGATTACGAAACGATGGTTAAACAGTAGCCGTGGTTAAAATGTAATTTATGTGCGCCATTCATAATCACCGATTACTAAAACTTGGCTAGCTGACACCTCATTTAACCAGAGTAAAGTCTATGATGGTACATTGTTTCTACAAAATGACTAAAGGAAAGCATCCATACCGCTGCAAAGATAATAGTCAACGTCTAAAAACGACTGCGATCACTATGTTCTACATCGAAATGAACGTATCCTACATTTTCGCGTTGCATTTGTTTGCCTTTGGGCGCTGTTATATTTGTGAGTTCCATTTCTTTGTTTTTCAGTACTTTTAGGTTAAAATCGTACAAAATTGAATCCAAAAATGATTATATCTCAATGTTAGGTTGAAGTATCGATAGACTTAATTACTAGATTTAAATGTAGGCCTATTATATAAAAAAGATGGAATATCCATAAAGGAAAAGGATGCAGAAAATTGGTAGGAATGTGTGTACGATCTTGGACCCCATTTACACCAGGGAATTGTGCATTATCCTAAGATCCATCCATAACCTCTCTTTGTTCAGCCAGTGACATAGAGAAAGAGATACTGGTATTCGAGTATTCCCTCGTAAAATACAGAAAATAACAGTTACATAGAATCGTAATATAAGCAGCCGATCCGTAGGAGAAATATGATTGTTCTTGTGTTATTTCAATTGATCCATTCGTAGATTTTTATAAACGAAATCCCTCCTGAAATTTTCTGTCACCTAATTGCTCGCAAGAATTCTCTCTTTCCACTAAAGAACCTTCACGCTCACGCTCTATCCAAGTAATTCAAGTACTGCACAATAATACTCGTCTTCGAAATAATCACCTGTGGTTATGGCCGCCATTTTGCTTTACTTGCTCTACTAATCGCTGGTTATCTCCTTTAACCGCTCATATTTGGCCGGTTAGAGATTACTGTGGTTAACTTCCTATTTAAGTCGTAACCGAGGTCGATCCACCGTAAAAATGCTTAATCGGGGATTAGGTCACAATTTTAACCGATGGTTACACTAACCGACGTTGATGCACGTGGGCATAAGATGCTTAGGAAAATATTTTGGGTTAAGAGGGATGAAGTTAAAGGAGAATGGAGAAAGTTACACAACGCAGAACTGCACGCATTGTATTCTTCACCTGACATAATTAGGAACATTAAATCCAGGCGCGGTCAGCGCGTCTGGCTGCGAAACCAGGTGGCTCGGGTTCGATTCCCGGTCGGGGCAAGTTACCTGGTTGAGGTTTTTTTCCGGAGTTTTCCCTCAACCCAATATGAGAAATGCTGGGTAACTTTCGGTGCTGGACCCCGGACCCATTTCACCGGCATTATCACCTTCATCTCATTCAGACGCTAAATAACCGAAGATGTTGATAAAGCGTCGTAAAATAACCTACTAAAAAAATCCAGACGTTTGAGATCGGCAGGGCATGTAGCACGAACGGGAGAATCCAGAAATGCATATAGAGTGTTAGTTGGGAGACCGGAGGGGAAAAAAGACCATTGGGGAGTCCGAGTCGCAGATGGGAGGATAATATTCAAATGGATTTGAGGGAGATGGGACATGATGATAGACTAGGTTAATCTTGCACAGGATAGGGACCGTTGGCGCGCTTACGTGAAGGCGGCAATGAACCTGCGGGTTCCTTAAAAGCCATTTGTAAGTAAGTAAGTAAGTAAATCCAGACTTTTGAGATGAGTAGGACATGTAGAACGTATGGACGAATCCAGAAATGCGTATACAATGTTAGTTGGGAGACTTGAGGGAGAAATACCTTTGGGTAGACAGAGACGTAGATGGGAGGATAATATTAAAATGGATTTGAGGAAGGTGGGATATGATGATAGAGACTGGATTAATCTTGCTCAGGATAGGGACCGATGGCGGGCTTATGTGAGGGTGGCAATGAACCTGTGGGTTCCTTAAAAGCCATTTGTAAGTAAGTAAGTAAATCCAGACTTTTGAGATGAGTAGGACATGTAGAACGTATGGACGAATCCAGAAATGCGTATACAATGTTAGTTGGGAGACTTGAGGGAGAAATACCTTTGGGGAGACAGAGACGTAAATGGGAGGATAATATAAAATGGATTTGAGGAAGGGGGATATGATGATAGAAACTGGATTAATCTTGCTCAGGATAGGGACCGATGGCGGGCTTACGTGAGGACGGCAATGAACCTGCGGATTTTCTAAAAGTCATTTGTAAGTAACTAGCATATGGGTTGTGTCTAGATGGTTGGCCTACATTTATAAGGCTTATTTTAAATTTTCGCGTAGGACCGTTCCTCTGTTTATCTTTGTAACCTATGTCATTTTTCTAGTTATGTATCTACTATATACACGTCAAACCGTTCGCCTGTCCCACTTCCCTGAACTAATGGTATATTTTTCATGACGCCGTACCAGCTGAGCGATATGATCGCAGGCCGTACGAACTGCGGCACACACGCCGTATCGATTGCCGCTGCACGGGCATAACTCTCGGGGTTACGGCGTTACGGATCCCTGCGGGCACGTAGCGTTTCTTTGTACACGCGTCCGCCCGGACAGCACGATAAATCGCAACAACGAGTCCACTCGAGAATTTGTGGTGCTGTGCAGACGATCCCGCCACGCCGTCCCCACGACCCAGACGATCTCTTTCACTCTGTGACGGCTTCTCACACAAGTATCAGAAGTTCCGATCTCAGACAGATCCTCAGGAGATCTGTGGTGTGCTCTGGATGCTTGAGTTATAAAGTAGAACGTCACATTTCAGTATTGTACAACTCATATTGTAGGGCGGATAAGTCTGTAGATAGGAATTGTATGATTTTTATTTAGGATTTTTTTTCAATCTAGATGACTTATCTAAGTATAAAATTCAGATATTGCTTATTGTTTGATTAACAATCAGTAGGCCTACTTTATAACTCATATTGAAGCTTGTAGATCCGATAAGTCTGTAGATAGGAATATTGTATGATATTTATTTAGGATTTTTTTTTCAATCTAGATGACTTATCTAAGTATAAAATTCAGATATTGCTTATTGTTTGATTAACAATGAGTACTTTATAACTCATATTGAAGCTTGTACATCCGATAAGTCTGTAGATATGAATATTGTATGATATTTATTTAGGATTTTTTTTTTCAAACTAGATGACTTATCTAAGTATAAAATTCAGATATTGCTTATTGTTTGATTAACAATGAGTACTTTATAACTCATATTGAAGCTTGTAGATCCGATAAGTCTGTAGATAGGAATATTGTATGATATTTATTTAGGATTTTTTTTCAAACTAGATGACTTATCTAAGTATAAAATTCAGATATTGCTTATTGTTTGATTAACAATAAGTAGGCCTACTTTATAACTCATATTGAAGCTTGTAGATCCGATAAGTCTGTAGATAGGAATATTGTATGATATTTATTTAGGATTTTTTTTCAATCTAGATGACTTATCTAAGTATAAAATTCAGATATTGCTTATTGTTTGATTAACAATGAGTACTTTATAACTCATATTGAAGCTTGTAGATCCGATAAGTCTGTAGATAGGAATATTTTATAATATTTATTTAGGATTTTTTTTTCAATCTAGATGACTTATCTAAGTATAAAATTCAGATATTGCTTATTGTTTGATTAACAATGAGTACTTTATAACTCATATTGAAGCTTGTAGATCCGATAAGTCTGTAGATAGGAATATTGTATGATATTTATTTAGGATTTTTTTTTTTTCAATATAGATGACTTATCTAACTAAGTATAAAATTCAGATATTGCTTATTGTTTCATTAACAATGAGTAGGCCTACTTTATAACTCATATTGGAGCTTGTAGATCCGATAAGTCTGTAGCTAGAAATTGTATGATATTTATTGAGGATTTTTGCAATCTAGATGACTTATCTAACGTAAGTATAAAATTCAGATTTATTTATTTATTTATTTATTTATTTATTTATTTATTTATTTATTTATTTATTTAATTATTTATTTGTTTATTTATTTATTTATTTATTATTTTGCTAATAATTGTAACATAAAATATTATATATATATATATATATATATATATATATATATACAGAAACACTTTAGCTCGCCCCTGAAAGAGTAGAACTCGTGCTCAGGGGCGGATTCCTGAATTGAAATTAATAATTATACAATACAATTTGTCTTATGTCTACTGTGCAATTATAGTATATAAATTTAAATTTACAATTTTTCAATTTTTATAAAATCCATGCATAACATTTTAAATTTAATACTAGAACTATTAGAATTGACAAGATTAGGATATTTAAATATAAATTTGTTTTATATTATTGGGCCTAAATTACTACTTTACTGTAACAGCGTTGCATTTTGGTTCAAACAATCTTAAAGAATTCATACATTTTGTTTCAGAACTGTGAGAATACAATTCAAAATTATTTCGATTTTTATGTATGAATTTTATTAATACAATGTAATAAATTTGTCTTACGTTAAGTACATTAAAGTCTAGAAACAAATATTGAGATGAAAAATCAGTAGGTTTATGAAGACATATTTTAATTATTTTCTTCTGTAATAAATAAAGTGGATTAAAATTGGATTTAAATGAGCTACCCCATCCTATAATTCCATTATTGTTTGATTAACAATGAGTAGGCCTACTTTACAACTCATATTGAAGCTTGTAGATCCGATAAGTCTGTAGCTAGAAATTGTATGATATTTATTTAGGATTTATTTTTCAATCTAGATGACTTATCTAACTAAGTATAAAATTCAGATATTGCTTACTGTTTGATTAACAATGAGTACTTTATAACTCATATTGAAGCTTGTAGATCCGATAAGTCTGTAGCTAGAAATTGTATGATATTTATTGAGGATTTATTTTTCAATCTAGATGACTTATCTAACTAAGTATAAAATTCAGATATTGCTTATTGTTTGATTAACAATGAGTACTTTATATCTCATATTGAAGCTTGTAGATCTGGTAAGTCTGTAGCTAGAAATTTTATCATATTTATTGAGGATTTATTTTTCAATCTAGATTACTTATCTAACAAAGTATAAAATTGCTTATTGTTTAGTTAACAATGAGTACTTTAAAACTCATATTGAAGCTTGTACGTAGATCCGATAAGTCTGTAGCTAGGAATTGTATGATACTTATTTAGGTTTTTTTTTTTCAATCTAGTAGGTATCTAACATAAGTACAAAATTCAGATATTGCTTATAGATTATTGTTTTATTAACGTTGAGTACTCTATAACTCATATTGGAGCTTGTAGGTCCGATAAGTCTGTTGATAAGAATTATTTATTTAGGAATTTTCAATCTAGAAGACTTATCTAAAAGAAGTATGAAATTCGGACACTGATTATAGATTTTTGTTCGATTAACATTAGGTATTTTACAACTCATATTGAAGCTTGTAGGTCTGAAAAGTCTGTTAATACAAATTATGTGATATTTATTTAGAAATTTTCAATCTTGAAAACTTATCTAAAAGAAGTATGAAATGCCGATATTGTTTATACTTCTTGTTTGATTAACAATGACTATTTTACAACTAATTTTGAAGTTTATATGTCCGATAAATGTTGGTAAACATTATTTGATATTTATTTAGGAATGTTCAATCTAGAAGATTTACCTAGAAGAAATGTAAAATTAGGACAATGCTTATAGATTTTAGTTTAATTAACATCAAATATTCCATAGCTCACATTGAAGTTTGTAGGTCTGATAAGTCCTGTGGTAAGAATTATTTGATATTTATTTAGGGATTTTTTTAACCTATACGTGTTATCTAACAGCAGTAAGATATTCATGTATTGCTTATAAATTGTTGTTTCGTTAACATTGATTATTTTACACTTCTTATTGAAGTTTGTAGGTCTGGGAAGTCTGTTGATAATTATTTGATTTTTATTTACGAATTTTCAATCTAGAAGACTTATCTAAATACTCGTAGTATGGAATTTAGATATTGTCTATAGATTGTGGTCTCGTGGTAACGTCTTCGCTCATTTCTGAGAAATTCGGGATGGAAATTTCAGTTGATAAAAATAAAGTAATGGAAAAAATCATGTCCGCAGAAAAATTTGTCTTAAACGTGTGGAACAGTTGTTATGTTTGAAATATTCAGGTGATCATTTTCAAGCTATGAACTGGAAAAAGATTTTGCTATAAAATTTATTTTTTAATTGTTAAATGAATATTATTAATAACATTTTCAAACATTGTCTTGTCAAAAAATATACAAGAATCAAAGCACATAAAACACTGGCGAGGCTTATTCTCATGTATGGAAAAATTTGGAGCATACTGTATGTAAATGTGACCAACACCTTATCACTGCGAATAAAATACAATTTTTAAGAACTGTTGGCTATGGTAAATTAGGCAAGAAAATGGGATATATTTTGAAATAATTAAACACTGATCCTACGTATTTTAGAGAAAATAAATCTCGTGTATCTAGTCAGGGAACCACCTAAAAGAATACCACGCCAAGGTCCGCTGAAACAGGCCACAAGGTCTAAAGACTGATAGGAAGAAGAAGAAGAAGAAGATAAAATATCTACCATGACCTCCTCTGTGAGAAAGTGAAGCTCTGGACATTACAATTATTGTGCATTGTATCAGGGATGCACCCAATTTAGGGAATGTAATGTGTTGGTTTGAATGTTTTATTTTTGTTTCGGTTTACAAATGGAGAATATTGATCTATGAAAAGAGACGTAATTAATGAAGGCATTCAATAAATCTTCTCTTCGTATGAAGTGACATTCCAAAATACAATTTTTTTGCCATGGCTCACTCAAATTGCACTGTACGTGTCTATTATCAATTTAGTATCGAAGAACTCTCGATTATAAATCAAACGAGTGATGACATTATTCTCGAATGAAATAGCTTGCTTCGTTTTGGACATTTTTTTAATTTCGAAAGTAGTCCATTTATCTTTTTCTTTAAATAAATTATTATATTTCATGTGCATCATTTCTAGATAAATTGACAAGCTTTCAACTGTCCAAAGTACTAACAAAAGACGCAAGATCTACTTTTAACAACAGATGTGTTAAATTGCTCAATTATTCTCAATTTATACAGGGTCCGGCATTTGGTTCTGACGAGTTTCAAAATGCTGTTGTAAAGGAACTATAAGGTTTAAAAATTAAAAAATGATAAAGTATATAGCAGGGGCGTATTTTGCGGGCTACCGGGGCTACCGGCGGTAGCCCAAGGAAATTACAAAAGAAAAAGTTTATAATATAACATAATGTAATAATTTTGTATTATTAGTTTTACCATAGTAATTAAAATTAATGTAATTGTTAGATATATTTTGTGTAATAATAGGGTCAGCGGTAGCCCAAACCCTTTAACCAGTATACGCCACTGGTATATAGCTTGAATAATGCAATTTATTTAAATGTCTTCATTTTTTAAAATTACACATTTCAAGTGATCCCCTTGGTAATCTTATGACCTGTTGTAATCTTACACGAAAATTGTGCATGACACTTTGCAATAAACCTGGGGTTTCGTTGATTTCTTGCATTTCACCCTGTATCCTGTTTTTCAGATCCTTCAGAGCCTTCGCAAAACTGAACTGTAATGGTAACTAAGTAACAATAATTGCGCTGTAATGGGTCTATTTCAGTATAGTTCTATGTTATGAAGAATGGCTTCCCTAGTAACAAGTTTCTATGTGGGAGTAAAAATTTTCACGGCCTAGCAACAATACCTGTAAATAAAACAAAAAACACGATCGTGCAAAAAAGTATAAAGCGTTATTGCATTTCGACTTCATAATGTTAAATTTTGTTCACCCTTCTCTCTTGGTCGCTCCTATTTGTACAGCAGCGGTTACCAAAGCGGGTGTCGTGATTACATCGTGTAATCACAGACATTCAAACGGGTACGAGGAGTTTCCTGTACATTGCTGTGCGTTTCATTCACGTACTGAAGGCAAGCAGTGGCGGTATCATGTCGCTCTACAAACTCTGCCTGTACAAGCAGTAAGAGGTGGTTTCGTAGAGAATGAGAAAGAGAACTTTTTTGTTGTTCTGTCGGACAAAATGTAATATGTTTACTTTGCTCAACGGTTCAAGTAGGAGTAAATAGAAACATTAATTGCCACGCTGAATAATGTATTATTATTATTATTATTATTATTATTATTATTACTGACAACTGAGTATTTTTTCTATAATTCTTCTATATGTGCATGAATATTGATATTTTTAGATCTTCTCCATAGAAGGATAAAATTATTAGGTTTTATCACAATTTTAATCTTCTTAATCTTTAGATGAGGGTAATTATTTATTAGTTATTCATTTAATAATAATATTGTAGAAAAACTGATCCAATATTATGTGCCAACGAACTGTTAAACGCCAGGAATTGACATGTCTTAAATCATAGCCAGGAAGAGAAAGATGAGATAAATAAATGTAAGGAAGTCAGCTACCTAATGGGGTTTGAAATATCTCGTGTTCTAAAGCCTTTTAATAAAACAGAATTTCTCAAAAGAGTAATGATTAAAATAGCTTAAATAACTTGTCCGTAAGAAGTTCTTAATTTTGAAAAACTACGAATTTCTCGACCAAGTATCGAGAGAAGAATTCAGAAAATCCCTGATAATATTCAATAGGAGGGTTAAAAAAAGAAGCAAGAAAAATCGTATATTATTCACTGGCTCTTGATGACAGCAGTGACATTACTGATTCAGCAAAGCTTCAGACTTTTATCTGCGGGATTGATTAAGATGTACAGGAACCACCACTGCTTGTAGTTTTCATGCCAAGTAGCTTTCCTCCGTCTCCTTACTTCATAGGCTGTCTGTCGCATGTAATCACTGCAGCTCGAGTTTTGGTCACCGCTGTTTTACAGCATAGGCCTGTGTACTGTTGCCAAGTAACACGCGGAACAGTCGAAGCTCGTTCTCGTGCTATTTCTTATACAGGGACATCACTTTATTTTTACCAACATTTTTAACATTAACCTGGCTATACTCGGAAACACTGTTGCCCCCTTCCATTACAGGAGTTTGATGTTACTAGTGCAATATGTAAACAAATCATTTTACTAGGTATAGGAGGAGAGAAAAGTAGTGTATCCATTTATGTTGTAGGGAAATACGATATTACGATTTTCAGTTTGATCATCACTTTTACGGAATTTATCAAAATACAGTAGAGTAGTAACATTTTTTTTTTTCAAAAACTCAACCTTTCAGGCGGCTATGTTCGTTATGTAATGTCTACTTTATTTAGCATATTAATTATTGGTGTTAACATACAATATAGAGAGTGCATTTGAATTGAGGGGGTCATAAGTAAAGGGCTGTAAGTGCACTTAAGTTACTTTTGAGAAAATGGGGTTTAAATATTTAAGCTTTCGTAAAACCGGTGAAATTTTTATTTAAATTTTAATGTGTGATGCGATTAAAATATCCCTTTGCCACTAAAATTTAGATACTTTTGCTTACACTGGATGCACTTAACTCATGTTATTACAAATGTCACTAGCATTCCTTTGCTTCTAGCCACCTCAATTCAAAAAAAGCTAATCTGAATTTTTAAACAAGTTGCTGAAAATGGTTGCCGTTCATTATAATGCAGGCTTCAATTCAGTTCGCATATTATTAAAAACATTTTGAAGCATATTCTCTCAAATGGAATTTATCGTTTATTGAATATAATTTTTAGTACGATATTATTAATATAGGTTCTTTCTTCTATAGAAAAAGCAATCATATTTATGAAACACACTATACACTGCAGTGTTTACTTCACTGCTTGAAGACTTCTAATGCAACAGCGGCCGTAAGTTTATGTGTCTGACGGGAGCAAGGACATTAGTGAAGGGGTGGGAGTGAAGTACATTCAGAAATGCAGGTACAATAAAGATGCAAGTAAAAATAAAATGATGTCCCTGTACATACCTGTTTTAAAGCAAGGCCTGCTAGAACTTAGTGTCTGATAGTGTCATACGGCTTCATGTTTGTCTCGGATGTAATTTCACATAAAAATTGCCATCTTGGAACGGAAGATAATGGAGAACGCAAGTCTTGACGCGGGGATAGAGAGAATGGGGCAGTAATGCAGGTAGCTGTCGCCGATATTCAAATCTCTGTCGTCAGCTGGAGAATTCCTTACGCACCCACGCGAGTGTGTCGGATGAGCCTCATTTATCAGCGAGTTCACCTGATTCACTCCCTTGTCATTTGTTTTACAAGAAGAAACAGTGCACTAAATGAACGTTTCATATGTACGGATATAATTTGTTGTTTGTAAAGTGGCTATTTGGAGTTACTCAGTTTAATATTCGGCCAGATCCTTTTTTTCAGGTTTTGTTGTCGTTATTATGCAGTAGAAATTTGGACTAAGTGTAAAATAAAAATTGAGAACGATGTGCTGATACCTAATAGTAATTATTAGGGCTAGGATTTTGATGACCTATAAATCATGAAAAAAGTCCTAAAAACAATACATTTATGACCTAAAAGTCTTTCAAAAATGCTCTTAAAATACCTTAAAAACTGATCTTACATAATTGCCTTAGTAGGAAAAGAGGTTTTGTACTACTTAATATTTAGACTAGTAATTAAATTAAATTTTACATAATTTTTTTCCAAGTAGTACACTTTAATTATTTTAATTATCTAGTTCCCATGTATGACCGTTCACCTCTGCTTCAGCATGTGGACGTGAGGTCAGCAGTCAAATGTTCGGTCTAGGCCCTTCATGGGCTGTAGCGCCATGGATTTACTTTACTTTTAGTTCCCATGTAGTCCACCACAAGGCCACTCTTATCCGGAATTAGCAGGTATAGAGGAGTCTATATTGAAGGGGTGGTTGGACTGATCCATTACATGGGGTATACTACGTTAAAATGGCAATATTTGTGTAGAAAAACGATTAAAATATCATACAAAATAATGGATATTAATGGATAAAATATGTAAAGAAAATATCAAAGGCAATAAACATTATTTTACATTAATCATGGGGATTTATGGCCAAAATTAAATGAAAATGCCTAAAAATGACCGAATAAAACAAAAGATGCTCTTATGAGTTGAAACAGGCAAACAATGTAAAAAATGCCCTAACAAATATGTCTTAAAACACTCAGTTTATCTCATGATATATAAACACTTAAGCAGTAATGTTTCTGGCTTACTAGAGAAAAGATGCAATTTCATCAAAATCCGAGCCCTAGTAATTATATTAAATACACAAATTTTCAGACCATTACACAGTTCATTTCATTTTTTTTTTTTTTCATTTCATTTATTATATTCCATAAATCTTACATGAGCAATGAAGCTTTAAGATGTGCAACAAGTCAAAATGTTACAATATAACAGTTACATTTTTACAAATTTTTACAATTTTTACAATATTTTACGGTTTTTACAAATTTCTACAATTTTTTACAATATTTTGGCGAGATGTAGTGAGATGAGGTGAGGCCCGAGGATTCGCCAAAAGATTACCCGGCATTTGCCTTGTGGTTGGGGAAAACCTCGGATAAAACCCAACCAGGTAATCAGACCAAAGGGGTGAGGCCGAGGACTCGCCATAGATCACCCGGCTTCAGTCCCACGGTTGGAGAAAACCTCGGAAGAAACCATTCAATGAGACCAAAGGGGGATCCAACCCAAGCCCGAACGCAGCTCCGGATCAGCAGCCCAGCGAGTCTGCCGACTGAGCTACATCGATGGCTCTACTAAAAGTATACAATACATAGCCAATAAGATTGTTAAATTTACAAACGCAAACGATCATTCATCAGTTGAGCTATATTATAATACAAAACAAGTTAATTAAATTTAAGGCATAAACAATTCAATCAGTTATGATATACAGAAATTGATAATACATATCATGCAAACTACTTCAAATTACAAACACAAATAATTTATCAATAGAGCTATACAGATTACTATTCAATTTAAAGTATATATAATTCATCGGCCAAAACTATACAAACATATACAATACAAAGTTACTTACAAATGGCTTTTAAGGAACCCGAAGGTTCATTGCCGCCCTCACATAAGCCCGCCATCGGTCCCTATCCTGTGCAAGATTAAGCCAGTCTCTATCATCATACCCCACCTCCCTCAAATCCATTTTAATATTATCCTCCCATCTACGTCTCGGCCTCCCTAAAGGTCTTTTTCCCTCCGGTCTCCCAACTAACACTCTATATGCATTTCTGGATTCGCCCATACGTGCTACATGCCCTGCCCATCTCAAACGTCTCGATTTCAAGTTCCTAATTATGTCAGGTGAAGAATAAAATGCGTGCAGTTCTGTGTTGTGTAACTTTCTCCATTCTCCTATAACTTCATCCCGCTTAGCCCCAAATATTTTCCTAAGCACCTTATTCTCAAACACCCTTAACCTATGTTCCTCTCTCAGAGTGAGAGTCCAAGTTTCACAGCCATATAGAAGAACCGGTAATATAACTGTTTTATAAATTCTAACTTTCAGATTTTTGGACAGCAGACTGGATGATAAGAGCTTCTCAACCGAATAATAACACGCATTTCCCATATTTATTCTGCGTTTAATTTCCTCCCGAGTGTCATTTATATTTGTTACTGTTGCTCCAAGATATTTGAATTTTTCCACCTCTTCGAAGGATAAATCTCCAATATTTATATTTCCATTTCGTACAATATTCCCGTCACGAGACATAATCATATACTTTGTCTTTTCGGGATTTACTTCCAAACCGATCGCTTTACTTGCTTCAAGTAAAATTTCCGTGTTTTCCCTAACCGTTTGTGTATTTTCTCCTAACATATTCACGTCATCTGCATAGACAAGAAGCTGATGTAGCCCGTTCAATTCCAAACCCTGCCTGTTATCCTGGACTTTCCTAATGGCATATTCTAAAGCGAAGTTAAAAAGTAAAGGTGATAGTGCATCTCCCTGCTTTAGCCCGCAGTGAATTGGAAAAGGATCAGATAGAAACAAGCAGATTAATTCAATTTAGAAGCATACTTTCATTAAGCTATACAGATTTGTACAGTTAATATCAAGTAGATTAATTCAATTTATAATCATAAACAATTCATCAGTTGAGCTATACAGAAATGTGGAATCGAAAAACTGTCAGAACTTTTGGAGACAGTCGTAAAAATCAAGAGAATGTACTGTTTACTAGTTTATGCGCGTATTTTGTTTCTGTAAAAAAAAGTAATTTTTGGGATTAAAAAAAAGAGCTAGGTATTAATGCACGAACCTAATACAATTTAGAAAAATGATTCCACTTGCAACGTGATGAAGACACTCAAAATATAAAAGGCATAGTTAGAAGTCACCTGTCAACCTCGGGAAAGTAATAGCTTGTCTTTTATAATCTTTCCGGAATCAAATAACGGTCGTAAAGTGACATCATCTTAATTTATTCATGGTTGTGTCTTCTTAGAATCGTGTTCGAGTAACAAGCTTTACAACTGATATACTTCGTGGCACATTTTCCCATCAGACGTCAAGATCTCTTTCCGTGAAGTCCTGCGTTATCGAACTTCACCCCAATCAGCGCTGCCGGGTCTAGCTGTGGTGGCCTAATGTGGAAGCCGATGCCCTATTTTGAGACAGTATCGTCGGAAGGTCTGAGGGGCACCGCCGGAACCACAGTGCGCTCGGCCAGGCCGCGGTTGGAATTAAACCCAGACCTCCTGAATGCATGTGGGCCACAACCAATACCTCGAGACGACCGAGAACACTGGCGTCCACTGAGCTGAAGCGGCTACATACAGGGTGTGTCTGAAACATGTGGACAAAGTGTTATTGCGTAACAGAGCTGTATGCAATGGATGTTTGAGATCCATGGACAGGAGTTCTTTTGGTTGCGCAAGAGTGAACAAGATTCTAACTCAGGCATGCAGAATTCGGTGAATTCCTTGCGCGACTATGTTGATGTGCTTTTCCGTCGTTTTGCCTCCCGTCCTACCCATATGCAGGAACAGAGTTTCTACTGTAAACATTCAGTGATATATTCCTTGCACCAGGGGTTCCCAACCTGTGTGTCGCGCAGTCCCATGGAGTGTGTCGCGAAATTTTGGAATTGAAAAATAAATTTTATGCAATTAATTGATTAACTAGCGGACTTACTCGTGTTAATTATGTAAGATTTGTGCGGCTTACAGCTGTTTCAGTGCTTCACGCACCATCATCAGAGCCTACTAGATCACGGCGTCATCTCGAACTTCTCTACCTGTTATGTGGGTGTGTTTGATTGTTGAAAGGTGTTGAAGAGTGGAGTCAAATAGTGTGTGTGTGCTGAAATTGATCTGTGTGTTGAGAATTTGAATATACTTGGGTTACAACCCAAACATAATAGACAACATCATAAGGAAGACAAAACAAAAACTCAACAAACACAAAAACACAACACAAACACAAGAACACAACAAATACATCACACTAACATACTGTGACAGCGACATGAGATTCGAACTCACGACCAGCGTCCCGCAAGAAAGCAGATCGCGCGGAGCACGGAGGAATGGCGCGCGGCGAAAAGGGGAAAGGGCCAACGCGGCGAGAGAGTGGAGCGAGAGTGCGCGCGCATCTGGTGCTGGTAGAGAGGAGAGGGCTCTGGCTTTTTCTGGAGTGCCATCTCTAGAGACGCGTGGAACCTTCGAGGCTACGTCGCTGTGGTTATAAATTACGGACGCGAAGGAACGACAGCAGTTTTCAGTTATTCAGTCAGTGAGTAAGCCAGAGCAAGCAAGCCAGACTTGTGTGCCGGAGTTCGACTCGAGTGTGCGTCCGCATCTGCGTCAGCATCCGAAGGCCTGAGTTCGAGTGCAGTGGACCGCAGTTGGAGGGACCTGAGTTCGAGTGCAGTGGACCGCAGTTGGAGGGACCTGAGTTCGAGTACAGTGAACTGTCTCTGAAGGTCTGTGGTTCGAGATACTGTGAACTCGAGTGACTGAGATAGAAGAACTGTGAACTGAGAACTGATAGTTCTGATTTGTAAATAGTGCTTTGTAAATATTAGTTAAGATTAACAGTTCATTGTTGTTCGTACTAGTCTAAGTAAATTGTCATTGTCGTCGGTGGAGTGCTATAACGAATACTGTGTTGAGTGAAAATCCAATTGTTGACGAGAGCGTTTAAGGTGAATTGTAGAAAGGAATTATTGTTGTGACGAATAAATTACATTGTTGTTACTAATAAAATTCACAATACGAAAACAAAAACACACACAAGATCGCATCCTCATTCAGAAAACAGAAATACAACATAGCATACAGAACAGAAATCACTACAAAGACATCTCAACACACAAACAACACAAACAAATAAATACAACCACACATGCGTATACAAAATCACATGCAATAGTTGCGATAGTTTCTACATTGGACAGACAGGAAGATCATTCCAAACACGCTACAAAGAACACATTAAAGCAATAACCAGAGGACACAATACATCTACATACGCCGATCACATAACCAATGCTAACCATTCATACAATAACATAAATGCGGACATGGAAATCCTATACCTACAACCCAAGAACCAAAAACTCAACACACTAGAACAATATGAAATATACAAACACACTAAAACACACCCCAGTCAAATTCTCAACACACAGATCAATTTCAGTACACACACACTATTTGACGCCACTCTTCAACAACTTTCAACAATCAAACGCACCCACATAACAGGCAGAGAAGTTCGAGATGACGCCGAGATCTATTAGGTTCTGATGATGGTGCGTGAAGCACCGAAACAGCTGTAAGCCGCACAAATCTTACATAATTAACACGAGTAAGTCCACTAGTTAATCAATTAATTATATTCAAGTGTTAAAAGTAGTGTACGCAAGATTCAAAATGGATTATCAAAAAAATTTTATGCCATCCAGAAAGTCTTATTACAACGCATTTTTTATTTACAACGAAGTCTTTGATATAGTTAATTTTATTTTGAGACAGACTTTACCAATGAAATGTGAAGACCTGCAACAATGTTCAGTTCAATTTTTCTGCCTGGCGATAATTCGAATAAAATTGAACACCTGCAACAATGCTTAGTAATTCGTTTATTCTTCCCACTTATAGTCCCGTCGCTCTAATTTCCGGCAGCCACTCGCGTTGCAGGTCGGCTACATTTAAACGTGTGCATCTTGTGATTCGCTTATGAAGACGTTGTTCATTTCTTAAGGTTCGATAAATACTTAATATAATCGCCCGCCATTTTGGCTCTTTCGTTGGCGTTCGCAGAAAGCACACGAAGACGTTATTTGCCGCTCAATTATTTGCTGAATTACAGTGCGTTTGATTTATTATCATAGGAGCTACGACATGATAATGTTTAACGGTGCGGCAAATAGATTCCTCGTATGGTATCTCGGCAACGAAAGAACAAAAATGGCGAACGATACTACCTACCTAGACTTTATAGAGCCTTCACTTCCTACCAGGTGTAAGGAAAGAGGAGGAGTCACGCCGGAAATAATAGCGTCGTGACTATAGTAATAAGCAGAGTTTAGAATCGTCAGAACATATTGGTCAGTTTCAGTATATAGTACGACTGAGCGGGTGATAAAGCACTTTTGATAAAATAATCGCACTATTTAGATTTTATCATAGGTAAATTTTGAATTCGAAGAAGACAATCTGAATCGAGTTCTGGGTTATATCACAGCAGTGCTAATTCAAATAATGTGAGCGAAAATTCCCTCAGGGTTCACAAAAACGTACTGCGTTTCGTAACTATAGTGATGAACAAAGCTCGGAACTTGGGGACTTGTGTCTTTGCACGTGGCTAAGCGAACGGACTTCAATGTCAACAAACTCCCGCTTCCAGCACGGAGGTACTGTCAGGTCTGCTACAAAAGTGGTTTCTGGCTGCAACAGCATATTGATAATATTATGGTAGGTTAAAACACGTAATTTCATAGCTTATATATATAATAAAAATAAACATGAGAAATATATCAAATTTACTGTTCTGCTGTGTACGTTTTATTACAGTGTATGACTATCTACATTCGAAGATTTTTCGGTAGTAGACTTAAAATACTGAATGTTTTCACTGTTACTGTTTTCTGTTCGATTTTCAGCAGTTGCTAGCTGATCTCGTATCTGAGAATGATAAGTATATCCTAATTTTTTCTCGAAAATAGTTTTCAATTTGTGTGTCACTACTAGGGCAAGCCCCTCTACGTTTCGATCCATGGCTATGGACAGATTTTTCTACAATTTGAGGGACTGCAATGCCTTTCAATGAATTTCGTTTCCAGCCTCTAGTTTGTGTGTGGCACAACTTACAAAATATAAACTCTCCATTCGAAAAAAATAATGTATCTCCTCCGAATTCTCCACGAAATTCTGTATCTTAAATTTAAAACAAAATGTATTTTCAAACTTCTATAATACCCATTCGTAATACCACGTATTTTCTATTTCCTCAAACAGACCGTTTACCTTTAATTCTCTGAATGTCATTGGCTTCGACATAACAGTTTCTTCGTCCCGTCTTCCTGTCATTAGTTGTGGCCACTTTCTTAGTACACACGACTGTCCCTGAGCACTTGCAGCGTGAGCTTTGTGTACGTTGTACCTGTAACCTTACTCATGCACACGACACAAGTCCCCAAGTTCCGAGCTTTGGTGATGAATACTTGCAATATGATTTTACGTGGCGTGGAGATGCATATAAACAAAGTCCGAGTGCCTTATATGCGGAAATGTTTTCTAAAATCAGTAGATGGTGTGTAATAAAAGACCTTTAGAACTGCCGTTTTCAAAGTAATTGTGACTAATTATTATATTAGTATTATTACTAATAAAAAACAAATGTGTGTCGCGATATCGTGGATGTTCGGTAAAGTGTGTCGTCAGTCAAAAAAGGTTGGGAACCACTGCCTTACACTGTCACCCTGTTGTTGTTGTTGTTGTTGTTGTTGTTGTTTAACCAACTGTACTGTCCAAAGACAGGTTTGAACCTCATAAGTGACATCAATAAGACTTCACTCATGAGCTAACTAAGTCAAGAGATAATGGGGTAGGTTAGCCAGTTCCTTTTCCCTTCCGTTGCATACATCGCTTATACTGGGTGTTCATTTCTAAGTGTGTCATGACGTCACTGTTGTTGGGTCACCGATTTGAAGCGAGTTTCAGCTTATATGTTAGAGAAGTTGCCTATTATTTAAGGCGTTCTTCAATCTGAACTTGAGAACGTGTACGGTATAACTTGAACGTCGTAGCAACAGATGGCGGTCTGTACGGTCTTGTGCTACCATAACCTCTTTCGAACTGTGTTTTGCGCCGGCAAGTCGTACGCAGGGTATTTGTTATCATCTGTTGCGTACGGTAACATTCCACAACACAAATCAAATGCTCCGTGTCCATGTTGACCATCGAAGTTAATGTCAACAAATACGTAAGTAATCGTCTTAACCCTCTCCCCATATCCCGACAGTACGTATTTCCAAACAGTTCACATTCCTGCCACTACCGGCGTTATCGTACGTATCGGCACGTACTGTAGAATGAACGCCGTACTTGCTAGCCAACTTCTCTGCCTCTTAGATTATACACCTGAGCTGCGGAAGTGTAGGAAGATTGAATTCTCTAGGCTCGTCAGCTAGCCACATGACGGCATACAGCGAGCCAAGACACATTTTGAACTGAACACCCAGTATTACACTATATAGAATAGAATAGAATGTTTTATTTTCGCTGGCAGGGTTAAGGCCATAAGACCTTCTCTTCCACTCAATCAGCTTTAATCAGTACAATAGTGACATACGTATTAGGTAATAGACCAATTTCATCTATACTACAAATTAAAATGCATAATTCTGATTGTTCCGATATAAATTGCAATTGTTCAGTTATTAATGAAGTTAATGAGGTTAAATACTTAGATATAATTATTGATAATCATTTAAAATGGAATAATCATATTCATTATATTTGTAATAAATTACGTAAAACGTTGTTACTTTGTTGTTCTAAGAAATATTTTGTCAATTAACTGTTTACGTGTAATTTATTTAGCATTATTTCAATCTATATTTATGTACGGTATTATAGGTTGGGGTGGAACTTATAAATCCAACCTTTATCCGTTAATTTTACTACAGAAAAAAGTATTAAAAAAAAAGCAGAAAGATTACCCAACTGAGTTGTTGTTTAAACACTTCAAAGTTTTCAGTATCACTTTATTTTATTAAAATATTTTCACAGAAATCTTAATAACTTTGAAAGGTATATACATAAATATAGAACTAAAAATATGAATTCTCTGCGTTTGTGTGAACCAAAATGTAAAACCAATGCAGCTTTTTATCATAGCATGAGTCAAGGTCCCAGATTATTAAACAAATTTTGTTCCAATAATATTTCAACAACGAATCCTCTCCAAATTAATAAAAAAAATGGTATGGGATTTATAGTTTGGGTTTAAACATATTAAACACTATTTAATCTGTATTCACTCTCAATTTTAATTTTATTTTCGTCTGTATTGGAATCCCCTCCTGAGCACGAGTCTTACTCATTCAGGAGTGGGCTAGTTTATCTTTCATTGTATTTATTAACTTGTATTCATTTCAAACTTACTAGCAATATAATAAAATAAATAAAATTTAAATTATGAATATTTAAAATACACTTCTACAGCAATATTCGTCAGTTAAGTTTTAAGGACTATATAGTCAAACTTCAGATGTATACAAACAATTGTTTTACCTCTGACAAATATCGTCAAGTGAGATGTATTGCCTGATAATTAGGGAAAGGAAGTTCATGCATTTGCATATTTGTTCAATATCGTTGTGTGAATATGCTGAAAGATTATCTACGTGAATCATAAATTTCTGGATACAATGATATTACTTTTATTGTGCATAAAAGTGCATATTTTCTCTTCATTTATAAAAGCATCATATTTTAACATTTATGCAGGGAAACTGCAAATTATGTATGTTTATTTGTCTTTCCCTCATTTTTAAAAGTGTGTAACCTCGTAAACAAAACGAAACTTCAACGTGCTCATAATTTGTGTGTACGTTTTGTAAGCAATGTTCGTAAATATGATCATATTACCCCATCCCTGGAAGCAATAGGTTGGCTTAAACTAGATAAGAAAAGAAATTTACATTCACTTCTCCTTCTCTTCGAAATCTTGAACTCTTCTATTCCTTCATATCTGTCGTCTCGCTTCACTTACCTTTCTTCCCACCATAATCTGAACACACGCTCTCGCCATGAAACAATACTAACAATACCATCCCACCGCACCTCCTCATACTCATCCTCTTTCACAATAGCCCTGCCAAGACTCTGGAATTCGCTACCTGCTAGCATCAGGGACTGTCGAAATAAAATTGAATTCAAACGCAAACTTACTAGGCACTTGGTCAGTAATTGATTTCTTGTAAATAGTTTGCTTAATCTATCACAAAATATTTCAATATCCAGTATTTTCATCACTATACAATTTTGTTATTCTAGGTTTAATTTGTAATTCAGTAAATATAAAATATTCTTTGTTTTTCTATGATAAATTATCTAGCTTTAATTAGTGAGGTAATCTTTTCGTACTTTGATTTTTATTGTAATTGTAATTGTAAATTTAATACTAATTGTAATTTTATTCTTCATATTATAGTTGTAATCCCCTGGTACAGGGACAGAGAAGGCCTGACGGCCTTATCTCTACCAGGTTAAATAAATAAATACTACTAAAATACTATTTCTACTAAACAGGATAATGTTTATGAATTTTGAACGTAACGATGACGCCCTCATAGGGAGCCTCTCAAGTTAGCAATTGGTATTCCTTTACTGCAGTCTTCAGCAGATTTCGATAGAACAATATCGAGTTTAACATCAGTTCCAGGAAATGTAGGAGATAAAGTGAACGAGAAAACAGCAAATATTCTTTCCAAAAACCCCGGCTATTACCAACTTAAAGAAATTCAAGATATTCTCGAAGGAAAAATACCCCAAAAACCAACAACATTTTCTATAGAACAGCTCACAGCTTTTGTGCAAGCCCCTCTTACTTCTTGTGACGTAGAACGAAGTTTTTCGCGCTACAAAGCTATGCTGAGAGACAACAGGCGAAGAATGACAACAGAAAACATACGTCACTGCTTAGTTGTGAACTGTACTTACTTACTTACTTACAAATGGCTTTTAAGGAACCCGAAGTTTCATTGCCGCCCTCACATAAGCCCGCCAGCGGTCCCTATCCTGTGCAAGATTAATCCAGTCTCTATTATCATACCCCACCTCCCTCAAATCCATTTTAATATTATCCTCCCATCTACGTCTCGGCCTCCCTAAAGGTCTTTTTCCCTCCGGTCTCCCAACTAACACTCTATATGCATTTCTGGATTCGCCCATACGTGCTACATGCCCTGCCCATCTCAAACGTCTGGATTTAATGTTCCTAATTATGTCAGGTAAAGAATACAATGCGTGCAGTTCTGTGTTGTGTAACTTTCTCCATTCTCCTGTAACTTCATCCCGCTTAGCCCCAAATATTTTCCTTAGCACCTTATTCTCAAACACCCTGAACCTATGTTCCTCTCTCAGTTGTGAACTGTAACAGCATAAATGGAGTATTCAGCAATGATATATTATATTATTTTAATGTACCGAAGTACATACGATATTTCCATGCAGATATTCTGCGTCATCATATCATGAAAGAGTAATGGAACGGAGAAAAACTCTCTCCGGTACTTCGGTACATTAAAATAATATACAGGGACATCATTTTATTTTTACTTCAATTTTTATTGTACCTGAGTTTTTTAATGTACTTCACTCCCACACCCTCTACTAGTGAACTTGCAACCGATCTCCACACAGAACCAAGCGTATACAGTCAAAGTCGCCTTACGGTCTTAGTAAACACAAACAGTACTGAGTTAGTGAGTGTAGTACGTTCCAGAAATATGTTCGCTTTCAATATTGAATCATATTCTCGCACAGGTATTGTCGTCCGTTTGCTTATGTCGCATCCCGGTTTCCCCCACCCACTTCTGCCCGTCCCTTTGTGGCTGGGCTGTCTTAGCTCTTTTCTGAAAACATTAATTTCTCTTAGGAATTGGACGTCTACGTAATATTATACAACTGTTTAAAATAACTTAAACAAAAAGGCCTCGTTAAGTAATTAACTGTCACGTGATTTCCCTCCTTTCTACGACTCTCGACAAAACCACTAGAACGGATAATAAATAGCATGTCTGAATAATTTTATCTTTTCGGATCGGACAGAAGTGAAGATTGAATTTACAGTACGTAAGCTACTCTTTTATAGAGTAGGTACAGAATTATTTCAACATGAGTTACTAGTACGAAGGACGAAACTGGTAATTGGAATTCGGTACAATAGTACTGTATATAGTGCGATAATATGCAAAAAAGAATTGAAACCTGTATAGAAATGAACGGCCATCATTTTCAAATATGTGTTTAAATATCCATATTATGATTATTTTTCAATTTAACTTCATTCTCTATATTGTACGCTAATGTGCTACAGATAGTATAATACGCGCTGCATAATGAATACGTCAGAACGGACAGCTAAGTTCGAGAGTAAAAACACTTATTGTTAATATTTTACTGTATTTTGATTAAAGAAAAACCTAATGAAAATTATCAAACTCAAAATTGCGATATTTCCTACTTTACGTAAATGGATGAACTACTTTTCATCCCTCCTATACCTAGTAAAGTGATTTGGTTGTATCTTAAGTCAGTATCATTGAACTCCAGTGGAAGGGGTGTTTCCGGTTCACAACCTTTAAGCCAAAGGTATAGCCATGTTGATATTTGAAATGTTAGTAAAAATAAAATGATGTCGCTGTATATGATATGCGAAAATCACCTCGTGATTTAAGACGGCGCTTATTCCGTCGGATCCCGGCCAACTAGTCACTCATAACGAGTGCACCTCAGCACATGTGTGGACTTCAGTCCTACGTTCATAGACATCTATGACGTAGTGCAGAGGGCGGCCACTAGAGGGAACCCAAGAGTTGGAACTCAATCAGAGACAATTCTGTCCGACGCCGGTGTGGTATCCGGTGTGGCTTAGTGGATAAAGCGTCAGCACGTAGAGCTGAAAACCCGGGTTCAAATCCCGGCGCCGGAGAGAGTTTTTCTCCGTTCCATTACTCTTTCATCGTATTCAGCAATGAGACAAGAACTTCATTATCCATAGACTAAACGTAAGTTACCTATACCTTATTATTCTGTTAAAATAATCTCAGCCTGATAATGCATATTTTGTAGCATATTTATATATTTTTGCGGCATAAATGCATACATATTCTTCACGTTTTTAGGGCATGAACTTCCTTTCCCTGCTGATAATAGATGTACATATCAGCCAGAACCTCAATCGGAGGTAATATACTACTAGGTTCAAAAAGTTCCCGGAATTTTACTACCATTTTTCGTATTAATATATAACAAGGGATATTATACATTTGTTTTGTTGGTAACATTCATGATGTCATTTCCTTAAAGTTTGTTGATAATGGCGATTGTTGGTTTTGAGTTGTAGGCAATTGTTTATCATAGTGTTTTGTTTGTTCGTCGCATTTTGTAATTATGTCCACAGAGCAAAGTACAAACATCAAGTTCTGTGTTTTGCTGGGGACATGATCAGTATGGCTGATGAAGATGGTGATTTCTTAAACAAAATGAAACTGGTGCTACTTTTACGACCCAGTCCCTAAACGACAGTCATCTGAGTGGAAATCGAAAACATCTCCTCGGAAGCAAAAATTTCCTAGGGACACTTCCAAAGGCAAAGTTATTTTAAATGTTATGTTTTATTTAACGACGCTCGCAACTGCAGAGGTTATATCAGCATCGCCGGATGTGCCGGAATTTTGTCCCGCAGGAGTTCTTTCACATGCCAGTAAATCTACTGACATGAGCCTGTCGCATTTAAGCACACTTAAAGCAAAGTTATGTTGGAAGTTTTCTTCGACTCTCAGGGTCTCATGCACCATGAGTTCATTCCAGAAGGCCGTACTGTAACGAAAGAATTTACGTAGAAACCCTCCGTCGCCTCTGGGACGCAGTGAGAAGGAAACGTCCAGAAAAGTGGGTAGAAAACAACTGGTTCCTTATGCATGACAATGCACCTGCTCATCGCGCAATTATTGTAAAGAATTTTCTTGCCAGGCACAACATAACTGCTTTGGATCACCCACCATACTCTCCTGATCTCTCACCACCTGATTACTTTCTGTTTCCCCGTCTGAAAAGTCATCTGAAAGGACGGAGATTCAATGCTGAAGAGGTTATCGCAAACGCGACGAGAGCACTAAGACGGGTTTCACAAAATGGCTTCCAGGCCTGCTTCCAGGAACTCTACACGCGTTGGCAAAAGTGTGTTGTTGCGGAAGGCAACTATTTTGAAGGAAATGCTGTAGAATAGTGTTTAAGGTACGTTGTTTCTATGATGCTAGCAAATTCCGGGAACTTTTTGAACCTAGTATGTATAATGCAGTAATGAATGGATGATGTTGCATAGAATATCCAGTCTGCCAGTTCAGATACCCCGTATGTGTATTAATAAAGCTGATCAAACAAGTAAACACTTCAGATAACGTCTGTGTAATTAAAACGCAACCCTAGTTGCCCTTGGTAACGAATTGTGCATCTGGCTGACTTGGCATGAATCACATTTCCATCTAATTTAAGAGGCAGGTAATTGTACGCATTTCTGTGCAAATCACTATTGATATTTTGCTCCTAGTCAGCTAGGATTCTTAACAGAGGGATCTACGTTCGATTCTCACAACTTATTCTAATATTGCTCTCTTTTTGCATTTCCTTGTAACTTTAAAACCAGTTTTTCTTTTTCTCAATTCTTTCACTTTCTTCTTTAACTTAATTTTGTTTTTTTTTTCATTAGGCCTATTTTATTTTTCTTTATCCCCTACACGTTTAATGCTCGAGGTTACGGGTTCGATTAGATCGATAGCATTTAAGTGTGTTTAAATGCGACAGACTTATGTCAGTAGACTTACTGGCATGTAAAAGAACACCTGCGGGACAAAATTCCGGCACACCGACGACGCTGATATAACCTCTGCAGTTGCAAGCGTCGTTAAATAAACCATAATAGCCACCGGCGTGGCTCAGTCGGTTAAGGCGCTTGCCTGCCAGTCTGAAGTTGCGCTTGGGCGCGGGTTCGATCCCCACTTGGGCTGATTACCTGGTTGGGTTTTTTCCGAGGTTTTCCCCAACCGTAAGGTGAGTGCCAAGTAATCTTCGGCGAATCCTCGGCCTTATCTCGCCAAATATCATCTCGCTATGACCAATCTCATCGACGCTAAATAACCTCGTAGTTGATACAGCGTCGTTAAATAACAAACTTAAAAAAAAACTTAAACCATAATTTATTTATCCCCTACTGATTCTCTTAGTCTGTATTCTTCAGTAACAGAGTCTACACGTGAATTTGTGCAAACATATCAAGAACCTATTGCGATTTTTCCTGGAAAGTTTCCATGTATGCCTTTCAAGTCATACACTTAGTATAAATTTCAGGCTTCTTCTGGTTCTAGATCACCTGTCCGTTTCCTATGTCCTGCGTGCTGCCTACATTCAGGGCATTCCGGGAACTTATTGATTGCCCCTTAGATTCAGTCTGTTAATGTTTACCCAGGCTTTATCAACTGGCTTAGTTTGGTGCTCCCTGAGCCGTCTTCCTTGACAGCACTCCTAAACTCGGCGCCAGATAGTCGGCGTATCTTCATTCTTCTAGAAATTTACTCGCAACTGTCTTTGTGTAGAGTTTATAAAATTTGCATTTAGCAATAGGGACATCGCGTTACAACGCGGAGCTACGATAAGACACCATGGAAACGCCACGCTAGTTCAACTGTTTCCTTAAATCGGTTCCCATGGCAGCACACAATGCTTATGTGCAGATATTTTCTTCCTTCATTTTTTCTTATTTATCCGTGAATGTGAAATACGCATTTAAAGTTCAACTGATCTGTGATTCTCTTCATATTTTCTTCCTTTATTTTTTCTTATTTATCTGTGAATGTGAAATACGCATTTAAAGTTCAACTGATCTGTGATTCTCTTCATATTTTCTTCCTTTATTTTTTCTTATTTATCTGTGAATGTGAAATACGTATTTAAAGTTCAACTGATCTGTGATTCTCTTCATATTTTCTTCCTTTATTTTTTCTCATTTATCTGTGAATGTGAAATACGCATTTAAAGTTCAACTGATCTGTGATTCTCTTCATATTTTCTTCCTTTATTTTTTCTCATTTATCTGTGAATGTGAAATACGCATTTAAAGTTCAACTGATCTGTGATTCTCTTCATATTTTTTTCCTTTATTTTTTCTTATTTATCTGTGAATGTGAAATACGCATTTAAAGTTCAACTGATCTGTGATTCTCTTCATATTTTCTTCCTTTATTTTTTCTTATTTATCTGTGAATGTGAAATACGCATTTAAAGTTCAACTGATCTGTGATTCTCTTCATATTTTCTTCCTTTATTTTTTCTTATTTATCTGTGAATGTGAAATACGCATTTAAAGTTCAACTGATCTGTGATTCTCTTCATATTTTCTTCCTTTATTTTTTCTTATTTATCTGTGAATGTGAAATACGCATTTAAAGTTCAACTGATCTGTGATTCTCTTCATATTTTCTTCCTTTATTTTTTCTTATTTATCTGTGAATGTGAAATACGCATTTAAAGTTCAACTGATCTGTGATTCTCTTCATATTTTCTTCCTTTATTTTTTCTCATTTATCTGTGAATGTGAAATACGCATTTAAAGTTCAACTGATCTGTGATTCTCTTCATATTTTCTTCCTTTATTTTTTCTTATTTATCTGTGAATGTGAAATACGCATTTAAAGTTCAACTGATCTGTGATTCTCTTCATATTTTCTTCCTTTATTTTTTCTTATTTATCTGTGAATGTGAAATACGCATTTAAAGTTCAACTGATCTGTGATTCTCTTCATATTTTCTTCCTTTATTTTTTCTTATTTATCTGTGAATGTGAAATACGCATTTAAAGTTCAACTGATCTGTGATTCTCTTCATATTTTCTTCCTTTATTTTTTCTTATTTATCTGTGAATGTGAAATACGCATTTAAAGTTCAACTGATCTGTGATTCTCTTCATATTTTCTTCCTTTATTTTTTCTTATTTATCTGTGAATGTGAAATACGCATTTAAAGTTCAACTGATCTGTGATTCTCTTCATATTTTCTTCCTTTATTTTTTCTTATTTATCTGTGAATGTGAAATACGCATTTAAAGTTCAACTGATCTGTGATTCTCTTCATATTTTCTTCCTTTATTTTTTCTTATTTATCTGTGAATGTGAAATACGCATTTAAAGTTCAACTGATCTGTGATTCTCTTCATATTTTCTTCCTTTATTTTTTCTTATTTATCTGTGAATGTGAAATACGCATTTAAAGTTCAACTGATCTGTGATTCTCTTCATATTTTCTTCCTTTATTTTTTCTTATTTATCTGTGAATGTGAAATACGCATTTAAAGTTCAACTGATCTGTGATTCTCTTCATATTTTCTTCCTTTATTTTTTCTTATTTATCTGTGAATGTGAAATACGCATTTAAAGTTCAACTGATCTGTGATTCTCTTCATATTTTCTTCCTTTATTTTTTCTTATTTATCTGTGAATGTGAAATACGCATTTAAAGTTCAACTGATCTGTGATTCTCTTCATATTTTCTTCCTTTATTTTTTCTTATTTATCTGTGAATGTGAAATACGCATTTAAAGTTCAACTGATCTGTGATTCTCTTCAAAACGATTAAATATTCATAGACTCTCTTACAAGGCTTTAAATGCTAATTGTCACCATTGTCGACATAGTAAGTTTACGAAAGGTTTTTTATATTTTCTTCGTACATAATTTGTACATAAATTATCGTTACAATGGATTTGGTCAATGATCTTTGCTTTGGATCTCAGAAATCTGATATCCATGATTATCTTGAGCATGGTTGGGATTGTAAGGATGTTTGGGATTTGAAGTAACATTTTGATATTACTTTTCATTTCTGTCTTTATGCTCCCCGCATTTAAACCGAACAAGGCAGAGCCTTCTCGTTAACTACTTCATGAGGCCTAGCATCGAGACAACAATGCAAATGATAGTCGAAACGGTTCACACATCAATATGACGCCAATGAGTTCTTTCAAATTGTAATTAATAATATATCGTTCTTCTGTATGGTTGTGAAACTTGGACTCTCACTCTGAGAGAGGAACATAGGTTAAGGGTGTTTGAGAATAAGGTTCTTAGGAAAATATTTGGGGCTAAAAGGGATGAAGTTACAGGAGAATGGAGAAAGTTACACAACACAGAACTGCACGCATTGTATTCTTCACCTGACATAATTAGGAACATTAAATCCAGACGTTTGAGATGGGCAGGGCATGTAGCACGTATGGGTGAATCCAGAAATGCATATAGAGTGTTAGTTGGGAGACCGGAGGGAAAAAGACCTTTAGGGAGGCCGAGACGTAGATGGGAGGATAATATTAAAATGGATTTGAGGGAGGTGGGGTATGATGATAGAGTGGATTAATCTTGCACAGGATAGGGACCGCTGGCGGGCTTATGTGAGGGTGGCAATGAACCTTCGGGTTCCTTAAAAGCCATTTGTAAGTAAGTAAGTAATATATCGTTACATGATAGGCCTATTGGATTCATTTGGAAATTAATATCACAAATATGTACTTTAGAATTAGACTATTTTAAGTTAACTATTTTTGTCTTTATACTCCCATCATTTATTAATCACTCCATTTGTGTACGAATAATAATAATAATTAATTTTTATAATATCACATTCGTTTTCCCTTTATGTTTTATCACATCTGGCTGAATTCGAAACCACTTTGTTTTAAGCATATATAGTTGATCCAAACAAATATCACATTGAAAAATTCCTTTGCAGAACCAAAAGATACATTCGTTCGGATCAAATTCCTGCACATTTACAGGAGAAAATTAAAATTAAATTTCATAATTTATTATCGTTTTGAAGGCCATAACTCGGAAACTAAGCATTTCCGGACACATGTTGTAAGGAACTTTTTATATCATATATACAGACGTGGACAAATTATTAGCAAAATTGAAGATTTTTTAATATATTTTTACAAAATATGAGTCTTCAATTTGGAATACAGTGACATTTTTGCGTATTTCCAAATTATTAGCAAAATTGAAGGTTTTTATTACATATTTTTACAAAATTCGATTCTTCAATTTGGAATAAAGTTGACACATTTGCGTATTTCCAAATTATTAGCAAAATTGAATCGGTCATTGCAGAAAGGGGATAAGTCATGAAATCTTACTTTTGAGATAATCAATAAAAACTGTTTTCTTCTTCAAATACTGGAGCAATCATTATAAATATTTTTTCTTATTTTGTTTATGACTAGTGAAATATAATACATCATGTTAGACATTTGACATCTCAAACACTTTTGTTTAAAGTTGTTTATTCGAACCATGACTTATCCCCTTTCTGCAAGGAATTGTTAAATATGGAAGAAAAAATATATAATTTACAATTTTGGGCTAATGTAATATTTGAAAACAAACTAAATGTTAATAATTATAATGATTACGATGATTTTGTGTGCAATTACTACATTATTCTCACCATTTACATAATTATTTTTGCATTTTAATCATTGTTCCTACTATAGAAATGTACCAATATGTGATTTTATATCACAGTTTTAAATCAAAATTCTACATTTAAACTAACACTCAAAAACTGCATATAGGAGGGCACAATAAAAAATACAATAAAGTACTCCACAATCATTTGTTTCAATTGTTATAGAGTGTATTGTTAAATGTTGGAAGCCTTTGTAGATTCCTTGTCACAAGGTGGCCAGTTCAGGATCTCTTCGTAAAAGGAAGTGTGTTCCAATGGAATGTATTGCCTCACTTTCGATACATCTCCAAGTTTTATTCGTATTAATGGAAATTTTCCCATTGTATACTTTTGTGTAGGCGTTACTATGCGTCCAGAACCTGGTTTTTTCATACAGAATCTGTGTTTCCTCATTTCACTACCAATGAACAAACTGGCAGTCACACATCCTGGATCATCTTTAGAGTAAACAAATTCACTGAATTGTGCTGAAGAAAACATATTCTTATCTTTCCCTTTCTTCCCCAGTGTGTCTAATCAGCAGGTGGTTTTCTTGTAATACTCTGGCCATCAGCATTTAAAAGTCAAAATATCATCAGTAGTAACTGATTCTACAGAAAATCTGTTGTTTATGTTTGCCTGGTGGATTAAGGTATTGTATTCGTCTGGCACATATACCCTGTCTGTCTTCCTTGGTTTGCGCTTCACTACACCAAAGTTGTGGTCACAGAGAAGAAATGGATGGCCTCGTTGTGGAAAATAATGAATGATTTTGTTAAATCTTCCCATTTGGATCAGTGCAAGCAACAATCGAATTACAGTATGATTTTTATTTTGCCCTCCCTCCACAGTTATCAGAGAAAAGATACAATTCCTTGACTGAAGAAGGGACATTATTTTCAATGTAGTTCAGAAGGAACTTGGAGATTTGTGGCCTATACCTTCATGATAGGAATAGAAATGCGCCGTACGATCTTTCAAATTGTGAATGTTGAAAATTGATGACCCAAAGTTGCGTCTGAACAAACAAAGAATAGTTTTTTACCTACATTGTTCTCCTGTCGTACGGGCTGCTACAGACTTCCCAATGGAATTGACGTTCCAATCCCTTCAGTTTATTTCTCTTATTTATATTTCTGCGGTAGTTAATTTCATTGCGTTTACGTTTGTCACTTACTACTTCTAGCTTATCTGTTATTTTCCTTATCAGCTGATGGGCGCGTAACTTATAGATCCGCGGGACTCAGTTGCATCACGTCGTCAGTCAGTGCAGAAAGAAGGTAAGTCGCTGACTTGTCCCCTTTCTGCAATGACTGCGCTGCTTATGGTACTCTGCTTCGCGTTGAGAATGAGCAAATTTGTCCCATTTCTTTATGAAAATGTGTGTCTAGGTCTGAAGAAAGCAATGGCACTCTTAACTCATTTTCGCGTTTTTCATGACTTATCCCCTTTCTGCAATGACCGATTCAATTGAAGGTTTTTATTATATATTTTTATAAAATTCGATTCTTCAATTTGGGATACAGTTGACATTTTGGATATTTAGAAATTATTAGCAAAATTGAAGGTTTTTATTATATATTTTTATAAAATTCAATTCTTCAATTTGGAATACAGTTGACATTTTTGCTCTTTCCAAATTATTAGCAAAATTGAAGGTTTTTATTATATATTTTTACAAAATTCGATTCTTCAATTTGGAATACAGTTGACATTTTGGATATTTCCAAATTATTAGCAAAATTGAAGATTTTCTATATATATTTTTACAAAATATGATTCTTCAATTTAGACTACAGTTGACATTTTTGCGTATTTCCAAATTATTAGCAAAACTGAAGTTTTTTTTATATATTTTTACAAAATTCGATTCTTCAATTTAGAATACAGTTGACATTTTGGATATTTCCAAATTATTAGCAAAATTGAAGATTTTTTAATATATTTTTACAAAATATGATTCTTCAATTTAGACTACAGTTAACATTTTTGTGTATTTCCAAATTATTAGCAAAATTGAAGGTTTTTATTATGCAGTATATTTTTATAAAATTCGTTTCTTCAATTTGGAATATAGTTGACATTTTTTCTAATTTACAAATTATTAGCAAAATTGAAGGTTTTTATTACATATTTTTACAAAATTCGATTCTTCAATTTGAAACATAGTTGACATTTTGGATATTTCCAAATTATTAGCAAAATTGAAGATTTTTTTATATAATTTTACAAAATATGATTCTTCAATTTAGACTATAGTTAACATTTTTGCGTATTTCCAAATTATTAGCAAAATTGAAGATTTTTATTATATATTTTTACAAAATTCGATTCTTCAATTTGGAATACAGTTGACATTTTGGACATTTCCAACTTATAGCAAAACTGAAGATTTTTATTTTATAGTTTTACAAAATCTGACTCTTCAATTTAGACTGTAGTTGACATTTTTTCTAATTTCCAAATTATTAGCAAAATTGAAGATTTTTAATATATATTTTTACAAAATTTAACTCTTCAATTTAAACTACAATTGACATTTTTGCATATTTCTGTCTACTGTAATGATAGAAATATGCAAAATTGTCAACTGTAGTCTAAATTGAAAAGACAAATTTTGTAAACAGAATTATCATAAAAATCGTCAATTTTGTTAATAATTTGTCCCCCTATCAATTGTAAAAAACCTGGGAGTTCATTTTGAATCTAACCTTACCTGAGACACGCATATCAAACACACACGCAAGATAGTATTTTCCACTTTTCACTCATTAAAAAGATTGTACCACTATCCAGCTAAATTAAAGCAGACGCTTGTACAGACTCTTATTATGCCTCATTTCGATTATTGTGACGCTTTATTCAGTGATCTCAGGGTGGATTTATTCCAGAAACTGCAACGTGTTCATAATGCGTGTGTTCGTTTCATTTGTAATGTCCGCTACTACGATCACATTTCGCCTTCTTTCGATAAATTATTGTGGCTCAGGTTAAATGAGAGGAGAAAGTTGCATTCCCTTTCTCTCTTATACCGAATTTTGCACACCTCTACTCCCTCTTACTTATCTGTCCGATTCCACAGTCTTTCTCGGTATCATAACTTAAATACTCGTTCATGATATGATAACACGCTAGAAATACCACTGCACACATCATCTCTTTATTCTTCAGCTTTCACTGTTGCTACTTCTCGTCACTGGAATTCTCTGCCGCCTGAAGTCAAGGGCTGCCGAACTTTAATTTCCTTTAAATGTAAATTAGAAAAATATCTTATGATGAGTTGCCAGACCTAACGCATTCAAAATATTTAATGGAATGTGTTCCACTGTATTTATTTTTTTGTTGTTTCTTATTTTTATTATCTAAATCGTGTTTATTTATCACTTAACGCCAATATGTATCCCACTGTGTTGTTTTTTTTATTATTAATCTATTTTTATATACATTTTATTCAATCGTCGGTTTCTGGTTTAATTATGTAAATCCTACTTAATTGCAATCTAATACTAATATGTATACTAATGTGTTTATTTTTATTTTTACTGTGTACATTTTTTTTATTGAATTATCGGCTTCTGTTTTTGTGATTCGTATTTGATTCTAACAATATTAATATGTATTCCACTATGTTTATTTTTATTTTATGAGGTAAATTTTTATGTAACTTCCTCTTTTGTTCTCATTATGTACCTAAATTGTATCAGTATGTAATTACTTAATTCCGATCCAGTTTTATGTTCTACTATGTAAGCAAGTTTTAATCCTGGTTGAGTGTAAAAGAAGGCCTTGCGGCCTTAACTCTGCCAGGTTAAATAAAGCCATTATTATTATTATTTTTTTAAACACACTGTATTGGTGTCCAGAAAAACGAAGAAAACGAGGAAGGTCTAACATAAAGTGTAGCAACAGATATTTAACCGATAATGTTAAGTTCAATACAGGAATAGAAAAACAACGACCATGACGGCTATGATGATGATGATGATGATGATGATGATGATGATGATGCCAGTAAAAAGATACCTGTATTTACCTCTAACTAGTTTTTAAACCTTCATCCCTTTTTTTTTTTTTTTTAGCTTAGTAAACGAGACACATTCAGCATTTCTAAGTCTGTACATCCCTTGTAAAGGCATTGTTTGAATAATATGCAAGCTCTTAGAAGCCAAGTGCTGCAGATTTTTTTTAGTGCACCGGCACGGACGTGTGGCTACACATCTGCCCCGCGATGGAGTCTCTCAGACATAAATTATGGACAACGACTGTTTTTATATCCTGGTTGTATTGTTATTTTGTGCCGCTGCCGGCAGAGCGCTCTGTAGTCACATAATTAGATACAATCCACTCGAGCTTTATTAAACTCCAGAAGACGCTCTCTTGCGGCGTGTAACAGTACTCAATCAACTGTTAAGGGTATTTATAAAGGAAATTGATGCTGCTCATGGCGGCATTGTTTGCAGAGAGTTGGAGGATGTACAGAAAGGAAGAAAAACAACTGAAATATTCATTCAACATCAATTCATTATGCAAATATGGTCAAATAGCTAGAGAATATTTTGTTCAAGTAAATGAACCTAGTTCATATCCTTCCAACTCTAAGAGAATGTTTGGCAATGACTAAGCAAAGGCTGAAAAAAAACTGCTTGCCTTATATTTCTTACAGAGTAGACGTTTATCGGGTTTTCTATGAACATTTTTTGAGACACAGACCACACAAGAAGCTGATGACCACTCATTTTCACTCCCAAACAGAATACTTCTCTCAGAGCATGCTGTTAGCCAAGGATCCTATTTCTTATACAGTAGGCAATTATGACAATTGAAAATTTCTGTTTTGTCTTCCTCGATCTGCTATTTTAATATGTAAATATGGTGTCGACCTCCTATCTTTGTAAGGATATTTTGTTTCATACGTCCAACTTGAAAATAGTTTCTCTTTTAATACTACAAATAATGACTGGAATATTCTCTAAGTATGATCCGTTGTGTACAAAATTATACATATACATGCACGTTTGGTTGAACTAACACTCAACATCGCAGCGCAGTCGCAGAACACCAATATAGAGCGGTATAGTATTGAGACGGTGAGGATAGCCACGTTTTGTACCGGTTGTAGCGAATCGATACTCCTCTTCCCTCCCCCCGCCAAGCTTGCGAGTCAAGGTCGTAGCCATGCCTTTAGAGGCTTCAGCCATAAGCCTCTCACACTGAACTCTCTATCCTGGACTGACTGCCAACAATAAACTTAATATATGCAAAGGTTGGGAGAGGAACTAAGTGTTACTATACATCGTTACATATTACGAAGTTATGACCCTACTTTTACTAGGTATAATAACTTAAGGGTTAGGCACAGCTTAGAGCAGTAAAATTTTGCAAATATTCAACGTTTTTTCCTCCATTACTGTATCTTGTACAATAATAAAAATATTTACATTTTTTTTTCAAAATTCAGTTCACTGTGCAGTGATGAAGCGTTTCCCATATAACTAAAAAACTATCCAACATTCTGTGATGAAATTTTTGTATGTATTTATGCATGTCATACCTAAGGTAGGTGTCCCTGGTATGGCCATGCTAAGGTTTGAGAATTTTTCTAGCCGCCATTAAAAAAAAAATTAACCACTTTTTTCTTACTCGTTCTCAGTCTAATGGACTTTCTTAAAACAATTTACTTTCCCCATAAAAATAGCTTTAATTGTCCAATAAGTCCCAAATTCCAAAAGTCTACCTAGTGGCCATATCAGGAACATGTGCACATGATATGGCCACCCTTGTTCCATGTTCTACAAATCGTGATTGTTTTCAGTTTGATAGCGCAGTTTTGTTAAAATTAAATAATTTTGGTGTAAAATGAATAAAAATGACACTTAATAATCTTTTTTATAATTCAAAAGTGTAGTCAAAACAGGTTTTTCCATAAAAAATGAAGTTGTTTTTCTTAAAATACAAAATGTTTGCGTAATCCCAGCTATAAGGCATGTAAATTTGTCAGGTGAAAAAATAAAAGTGAAATGAACTTGATATGCCCATGGTGCATTTGATATAGCCATATCAGGAGCAGGTAAGCTTTTACGAAAATCGTTTGATTATGAACAACTCGTAAAAGATACGCCATCAACTACAACACCAATCAATAGAACATTAAAAACTGAATGCAGTAATATGGTTTTCATGAAACAAGTCTTTGAAAAACATACATAAAACAAAGGAGACTTACCAGAGAAAAATAAGAAGAGGTCACATGAAAACCGCAAAACAGGCAACTGACGCCATATTGCTCAACCTGACTGGATGGAAAACGATCAAGTGACGTACCAGGATGCCCTTTCACTGGATGCTGCTGCAATTTAGCGGATTTTTTGGTTAACTAACTCACAATAGGGGGGTGGCCATATCACGAACATGGCCATAACAGGAGCACCCGCCTTACAATATGTTGCAAGATCACTTCTCTACCTTTGATATATTGTCTGATAAAAAAAAATAAATTCATTTTAAAAATGGTCAAATATCAGTATTTTCTTGTAATACAAAATAAAAAAAAAAATATTTATTAAGGAATGTAGTTGAAAGAGCATGATATTGTAAACATGAGTTTCAGCAATAAAATAAAAGCGAGAGAACATGAAAAAATTAATAAGTTTGTGAGTTATGAGGAAACGCTTCATCACTGCACAGTAAACTGCCACCATTTTGAATTTTGAAAAAAAAAAGTTTTTTTATCGTAAAAATATTTTTTTTTTCATATGGCAGAAGAACAGTGTTTTACACATACCAATTTTCATTATTGTACAATATACAGTAATGGAAGAAAAAATGTTGAATATTTCCAAAATTTTTACTGCTGTAATCTGTACTTAACCCCTTAAGATAACTCATGAGCAAAGCTCGGAACTTGGGGACTTGTGTCTTTGAACGTGGCTAAGCGACCGGACTTCAATGTCAACAAACTCCCGCTTCCAGCACGGAGGTACTGTCAGGTCTGCTATAAAAGTGGTTCCTGGCTGGAACAAGATAATGATAATATTATGATAGGTTGAAACATCTAATTTTATAGCATATATATAAATAAACATGCAAAATACATCAAATTTACAGTTCTGCTCTGTACATTTCATTACAGTGTATGACTACATGCATTCGAAGATTTTCGAACCCATAAATTCTTCGTCTGTTAGGTAAACATGATTTGAAACGAAGGAAACTTATTTCCACGTCACATGAAGTGACGGGAGCAAACTTTAATTATTTTATTTTATTTATTTTAACTAGCTACCTAGTGAGTACAAATTGCATTTATAAAATAAAAATGTTTCTAGCCACTACCGTAAGAGTCAGGCTCGTGTACGGTGTGGTCTTAGTGAATAATATAACATAAAATTTACAAGGACAGTTTACTAAATACAGTAACTTAATTCAAACCAATAAATACAACACAAGAGCAAGAATAAAGAAGAAAGAGAAAGCGAGAGAAAAATACACATTTAATATAAATTGACAATCCGACAGAAGCCAGTGATATTCAATAAAAACATGAATATAGTCGACGGAAATAAAAGGTAAAAAAAAGTACATTTGTTACTATTATATATCATGGATAATTTTACAAATTTCTTTTTTAAAAGTTTCAATTTTTTTAAATTTCAAATTTGGAAAATGGTTTGAAATTTTATTATAAAGTCTTGGGCCTAAATAAAATACTGAATATTTTCACTGTCACTGTTTCCTGTTCGATTTTCAGCAGATCTCGTATTTGAGAAAGATAAGTATATCCTAAATTTTTCTCGCAAACAGTTTTCAATTAGTGTATCACTACTAGGGAAGGTCCCTCTACGACTTGATCCATGGCTATGGACAAATTTTCCATCAATTTAAAGGACTGCAATGTCTTTCAATGAATGCCCGTTTCCAGCTCTAGTTTATGTGTGGCGCAACTTACAAAATATAAACTCTGCATTAGAAGAAAATAATGTATCTCCTCAGAATTCCTCCACGAAATTCTGTACCTAAAATTTAAGAAATGTATTTTCAAACTCCCATAACACCCATTCGAATAATACGTATTTTCTAATTCCTCAAACAGACCGTTTATCTGTAATTCTCTGAATGTCATTTGTCTTCGACACGACACAGTTTCCTCGTCCGGCTTCCTCTCATTCGATGTGGCCACTTTCTTAGTACACACGACTGTCCCTGAGCACTTGCAGCGTGAGCTTTGTGTATGTTGTACCTGTAATCTTACTCATGCACACGACAGAAGTCCCCAAGTTCCGAGCTTTGCTCATGAGAAACAAGAGATAAACGGCAGTTCATAGTACATAAGAGTGAGCATTTCTTTTACTTTTCTGCCGGGAATAGAACTGGATGTCGTTGGATTTGTAGCTTAAAATGTTATCACACTAGAGAACAGAAAATGAAAAGTGTAAGGTCCTCAACTCGACCGTTATGTCAGCGAATGGAGACAAATGTTACACTGCATTTCCCCAGCCAGCTGTTGAGCTAGGTCCTCAAACAGTCCTTAGACAATTCACAATGAATTCTTCCCATCTATTGTGCAAGTTTCTACTCAGAGTAACCATCTGAATGCTTCGTTACATAGAGCAGCATGTAATAAAAAAGTGACAGCAGATTTATAAGATCCCTGTAGGCTAATTGCGAGAAACGTTTATGTTTTCGGTTGGCTGTTACTGTGATATTTAGATTTTTAATAAAACTGATTCATATTTGGAGAGTCGTTATTATGGATGTGAGATAAGATGAATGAAATATACAGGGTGAGTCAGGAGGAAAGTTACATAGTTTGAGGGGTGATAATATTGGTCATTCTGAACAAAAAGTTTATATGCACATGTGTTCTGTTCCTAACGGTTACGGAGAAAACTAATTGAAACAATGAGGAACGGGAAAATTTCAGGTGATAGTCAATTAAAACATTGTTATCTTATGTTCTGTTTAATTGTATAATAATAATTATTTAATTACAAATGGCTTTTAAGGAACCCGCAGTTTCATTGCCGCCCTCACATAAGCCCGCCATCAGTCCCTGTCCTGAACAAGATTAATCCATTCCCTACCCTCATATCCCACCTCCTTCAAATCCATTTTAATATTATCTTCCCATCTACGTCTCGGCCTTCCCAAAGGCCTTTTTCCCTTCGGTCTCCCAACTAACACTCTATATGCATTTCTGGATGCGCCCATACGTGCTACATGCCCTGCCCATCTCAAAGGTTTGGATTTAATGTTCCTTATTATGTCAGGTGAAGAATACAAAGCGTGCAGTTCTGTGTTGTGTAACTTTCTCCATTCTCCTGTAACTTCATCCCTCTTAGCCCCAAATATTTTCCTAAGAACCTTATTCTCAAACACCCTTAATCTCTGTTCCTCTCTCAAAGTGAGAGTCCAAGTTTCACAACCATACAGAACAACCGGTAGTATTAATTTTTTATAAATTCTAACTTTCAGATTTCTTGACAGCAGACTAGATGACAGAAGCTTTTCAACCGAATAATAACACGCATTTCCTGCGTTTAAATTCCTCCCGAGTGTCATTTATATTTTGTTACTGTTGCTCCAAGATATTTGAATTTTCCCACCTCTTCGAAGGATAAATCTCCCATTTTTATAGTTCCATTTCGTACAATATTCTGTTCACGAGACATAATCATATAGGCTACTTCGTCTTTTCGGGATTTACTTCCAAACCGATCGCTTCACTTGCTTCAAGTAGAATTTCCGTGATTTTCCCTAATCGTTTGTGGATTTTTCTCCTAACATATTCACGTCATCCGCATAGAAAAAAGCAGATGTAACCCGTTCAATTCCAAACCCTGCCTGTTATCCTGAACTTTCCTAATGGCATATTCTAAAGCGAAGTTAAAAAGTAAAGGTGACAGTGCATCTCCTTGGTTTAGCCCGCAGTGAGTTGGAAAAGCATCAGATAGAAACTGACCTATACGGACTCTGCTGTAAGTTTCACTAAGACACATTTTAATTAATCGAACTAGTTTCTTGGGAATACCAAATTTAATAAGAATATTATATAAAACTTTTCTCTTAACCGAGTCATATGCCTTTTTTAAATCTATGAATAACTGATGTACTTTACCCTTACACTCCCATTTTTTCTCCAATATCTGTCGAATACAAAAAATCTGATCAATAATAATAATAATAATAATAATAATAATAATAATAATAATAATAATAATAATAATATTCATGAGGCAGCCAGTAGGTATAGGCTACAGCGCCGTGTATAAGTTCCCCGTCTACAGTTGTTCCTATCAGTCCCCGTAGATCTACATTGGCGATGTAATAAGCCCCTCCCCCAACCATCTTTCATTACGAGCGAAGCCGTCATTGGCTGTTAATCGTCGTTATCTGGCGCTGACGCTTCACAGCAGCTCCTAATTTTGATGGGAAAACGTGAAAGCAGCGAGATGGTTGTTAATAAGAAGAAGACGCTGATGGGAAGATAATATTGAAATTGGTGTGTATGATCAGGGAGGCGGTGAACCTTGAATTCCACGTCATTAAGAGCTCCTTGCAAAAGTCCGCGCCTACCAGGAGTCTATCATCAAAAGCACATCCAAAACCAAAGAAGATAGTATATTATAATTTATTAAATTAAGTATATGAAATATACACGTTGCGATGAAATCTGGAATACAATAACGAAATGGAGAGTGACAGTGGAAAAAACTCTCACGAAATTGGCTTTGTCCACAACAAATACGGATCTGCCATCACCGGGATTCGAACCCGGGTTCGCAGTCATCTTAAGGGGTTAGGTACAGCTTACAGCAGTAAAATTTTTGAAAATATTCAACATTTTTTTTCTCCATTACTGTACCTTGTACAATAATGAAAATTGGTATGTGTAAAACACTGTTCTTATGCTATATTAAAAATATATTTTTAAAATTAAAACAATTATTTATATATGAAGAGTCCACTACAAGAATGATGGATGTCATTTGGAATACATTTTGCAGGAGAAGCAATTCAAAGTTTGACAATGACTGTCAGTGTTAATGCCATATAACTCTCTATGTACATTCTATATATCTTAAGCTATGCATTGACAGTCTTGGTTCATTTTCGACAAGAAAGTGACATCCATCATTCTTGCAGTGAACTCTTCATATATATATTTTTTCAAAATTCATAATGGTGGTAGTTCACTGTGCAGTGATGTTCTCTCTCTTTTATTTTATTGTTGAAACTCATGTTTACAATACCATGCTCATTCAACTACATTCCTCAATAAATAATATTTTTTTTTATTTTGTGTTAGAAGAAAATACTGATATTTAACAATTTTTAAACGCATTTATTTTTTATCAATCTATCAAAGGTAGAGAAGTGATCTTGCATCATATTGTAGATATGACATGCATAAATACACACAAAAAATTTCATCACAGATTGTTGGATAGTTTTTTTAAGTTGTGTGGGAAACGCTTCATCACTGTACAGTGAACTGAATTTTGAAAAAAAAAAAAAAAAAAATGTAAATAATTTTTTTAATCGAACAATTTTTTTTCATATAGCAGAAGGACAGTGTTTTACACGTACTAATTTTCATTATTGTACAAGGTACAGAAATGGAGGAAAAAATATTGAATATTTCCAAACTTTTACTTATGTAAGCTGTACCTAACCCTTTAAACCAGTGCTCTGTATTGTATTGTATTTATTAACATTCCACGGTATTCATACATTGCTTTACAGCTAGAATATGGAACAAGTCAAAAAACTTAATACTATTATAAAGTCTTAATTTATAGTCACAGTCTAGATGAAATATATATATATATATATATATATATATATATATATATATATATATACAGACGAGATTTACAATATAGTCTACTAGTACAACACAAAGTTTTAGTACAGTATCAATTTCATGAAGTGTTATTGAATGTCTTGAATTCATCTACAGAATAGAAGGCGTGAGAAATTAGGTACTTCTTTAATTTGGCCCTAAATAATCTTATATTTTGAGTTTCATTTTTTATATCGATAGGGAGGCTATTAAAAATTTTTACTGCGCCATTTTTACTGATCCATCAAGGTGGTAAAAGTAGAAGTTAGATGTAAACGCACATGACGTGTCGCTATATTTACAAAGTTTGCTAATTAAAAAAAAAAAACAACAACAATTCTACTATGGTCCCCATTTCTTTCTTACGAATTTTGGAAATTTTCTAATTTATTTTGCTGTGATATGAAGGATTACAAAAGAGGAATAAGAATAATAATAATAAGAAGAAGAAGAAGAAGAAGTGGATGAAACTTGGGAATAATTGTAAGAAGAATAAATTGATATTTACGTAGAAAATTAAGCAGCAATAAAATAAGAGAAAATCAAGAAGAAAAATGAAAAGGTATAAAGGAAGGCGAAGAATATATTTGTAAGAAGAAACGTTAGAATCGGGCAGGCGAAAAATAGAGAATTACGAAAATATGAGAAGTTCATTTTTGATGATGATGATGATGATGATGATGATGATGATGATGATGATGATGATGATGATGGATGGATGATGGTGATGCAAATTTTTTGCATTGGTCTATAGCCTAAGGTATGAAAGTTTACTCCAAAACTTTGAACCTTAACTCTGAATTCTCTCTCGTTCGTTGTGGCAACGATCTGGTTACAAACATTCGTATAAAACAGAATCAATGAAAGGCAGGAAGGGAATGTAGCCCGTTTAGAAAGCAGCGCCAAGTCTTTGCTGTCTGTATCACAGGTGCAATGAATACGAAAATATGCACGGCTGCATTAAAATTCGAATTACGTAACTAGTTAGAAATTCCCGTACTTAACAGCGGGCGAGCAACAAAACACGAGCGATTAAAACCTAGCAACCTAATGGCTGCGTGACTGACTCAGCATCCCCATGGTTACGATTATGTTACGCAGTCTTTTGTTTCTAGACTTTTAAAGCCAGTCATTTGGCGTGTAACGGTTGGGTGTGTCACTCCGACAAGAAATGAAAGAAACGCAACCTTCAAATATTCATTCTAGTGTCTTAGGAGCTTACATCATTTGCTACAACAGGACGGACGAGGCGTCTGTCATATACAGTGTGTTTACAAGTACTGTAAACAAATTTTGAATGTGTTTATCGAATGTGTATGAGTATTTATTTGTAGTAGGCATTTAATGACGATTTGGGGAGGAAAAAGGAAGTGGACACTAATGTATAAATTCAAAATTAATCATAAATATTGGCAGACAAGAAGAAAATGTTATTTAAATAAAAATATTCAATATTACAGACTTAAAGGCATTTACAAAGGTACCACTAATATAAATACATGTCTGGTAGGATATTAAGATATTAAAACACTTACTTATAAATGGCTTTCAAAAACACGGAGGTTCATTGCCGCCCTCACATAATTCCACCATCGGTCCCTATCCTGAGCAAGATTAATCCAGTCCCTACCATCATATCCCACCTCCCTCATATCCATTTTCATAATATTTCCCATCTGCGTCTTGGCCTCCCCAAAGCAATTTTTCCAACTAACACTCTATATGCATTTCTGTATTCACCCACATGTATGCTACATGCCCTGCCCAGCTCAAACGTCTGGATTTAATGTTAGTTAATTATCTTAAGTGAAGAATACAATGCGTGCAGTTCTGTGTTGTGTAACTTTCTCCATTCTCCTGTAACTTCATCCCTCTCAGCCTCAAATATTTTCTTAAGCACCTTGTTCTTCAGCACCCTTAATTTTCAGAAAAGCATATACCGAGAAATTGACTCTATAAAAAAAAATGAATTTTCGCTACTGAAGTAGAAAATGTGTGTATGTTGAGGGGGGGCCAACATTTTCAAAATAATGTTTTAGGTTAACAAGTCTTTCAAATAAAGCTATGTATTTTATTTTAAATGTAATAACAGTCAGTGGTAGTGATGATTGGATGTCTGAAGATTCTTTTGCGACTGTGTTACGGACCGCTTAACGGAAGCCAGTAGCTCAGCTACGGGAAGTTGAAAGATCCGTTTGGCTGTAAATATTTAAATCGCCATACTGTGTGACATATTGAAGTAATGATTTTCTAATCTCATTTTGTTTTCTCTTTGTTACAGGTAAGTGAAGTTGGCAGCACTGGTAAGCTACAAATAAATTATTTGATACACCTCATTTATTTTCAGACAGATTTATTTATGATTTTAGAGTAAAAGATTCCTGACGTTTTCGAGAAAACTTATGAATGTTCTTTGACACGCTTTACAGAGGTATATTGTATTTTTAAAAATATCTTTATTTTTCACTAAAAAAATTATCTATCTAATTCTATAAAGAACAATTGCATTATTATGACAGATACTATTGTGTTTCTGCATAATTTTCGCCGTAAGATTGACTCAGCTTATGCGGGTGAAGGGGACTTCGGTACCGATAACCTGCCACATCGATGTTCGCTCTAGCTGCTGTCAAATAATAATTATAAATGCATAACATTTAGACAATTACCAATTGGATTTACATGTTTCAGTAGATTTTAATTTACACGGTATAGATCACGCTTATTTGTAAGGTAATCTATATATTAAATTATTTATTTTCTTATTTATTTACTTATTTATTTATTCACTTATTGGTTCATTTATTTACCTACTTAATCATTAACTTATTTAATTATTTATTTACTTATTCAATTATTTATTTATTTATTTGTTTATTTATTTACTTATTTATTCACTTCATTTACTTATTTGTTTACTTATTTACTAATTTATTTACTCATTTCGTTATTTATTTATTTATTTATTTATTTATTTATTAACTTATTTATTTATTTTCTTATTTATTTATTCACTAATTTATTTATTTATCCACTCATTTATTTATTTACTCATTCACTTATTTATTAACTTGCTTATTTACTTATTTATGCACTTCGATATTGATTTACTTATTTCTCTATTTATTTATTTACTTATTTATTCATTTCTTTCTTTATTTATTTACTTATTTGTTTATTTATTCACTTCTTTACCTGTTTATTTCTTTACTTACTTATTTAGTTAATTATTTATTCACTTCTTTATCTATTTATTTATTTACTTATTTATTCACTTATTTATTTACCTATTTGCTTACCGTCACTTATGTATTCACTTATTTATTTATTTATTTATCTATTTACGTGTTTATTTACTTATTCACTTACCACTACTTATTTATTTATTCACTTTTTTATTTATTTATTTACATGTTTGTTTATTTTATTTATTTATTTATTTACATGTTTATTTACTTATTCACTTACCACTACTTATTTATTTACACACTCATTTATTTATTTAATTATTTATTTATTTAATTATCCGTTTAAATTTAATTATTTATTTATTTACTTATTCACTTACCGCTACTTATTTATTTATTTATTTATTTATTTATTTATTTATTCACTTATTTATTTTTTTATTTTTTTGTACTTACGCGTTTATTTATTTGTTTATTCACTTGCCGCTACTTGTTTATTTATTCATTTATTTATTTATTCATTTATTTAATTAATTTATTTATTTGTTTACTTATTTTCTTGTTTATGTATTTATTTATTTATTTATTTATTTATTTACGTACTTATTTGTTTGTTAATTTTGTTTTTTATTTATTTGTGTTATTTGTTCTATTTATCTATTTAATTTATTTTGTTCAAGCAATGAAATATCTTTTTTTTTTCATCATTTTTCTTGAATCTCTACTTGATTTCAATGCAGAATTTTGAAAGTTGATTCCATACCATCGCTTTATTTCTTTATCTGCTTCTTCGTGATAAATTTAATAATATGACATGCCATCTTGGTCTCCTAAATTGTCTAGCTACCTAGGAAGATACAATGCTAAGCAGTAGGGATAAAGAAATAGATAATTAAAAACCAATAAAATATCTGTGATAAATGACTCTAATTGATAGAAAATCAACGGATTCTTGAAATCTGTTGGTGAATAGAAATATAAGTGAAATGTTCTCACAAATGTGCATAATATTAGAGTAGCCTACATTTCCTTCTACACTCTGGTTTTCAAGACAGCAGGAAACAATATTAAAACCTTCCTGTTCTCCGAGTCTCACTGTCAATGCAAAAGTGGGTACGCAATTTATAGTTTAACATCCACTCATTTGTCTGGATTTTCGATAAGACAAGACATTCAACCTCACGGAGAAACCATTCTTATCGCAACCCTCATCCGTCTAGATACACGGAGCACCTAGGCTTACCTGTCAGCTGAGGGCTTTTCACCTAAAGAGCCTGGGTTCGATAGCCGACAGAACCCATGAGATTAGTGCAAGTGAAATGGCTATAGGAACAGAATTTGTGCGAATCTTTAGTATTCTCATTATGTCATTTCTCTTTGTTGTCATCGTTGCTAGGTAACCTCTTAAGTCTAACGAGCAGTACCATACAATGGCACATTTTCTTGTCTATTTTATGATCTTTCAAATGAAAATAATTTTGAATGAAGATCGAACTGTCACCACCATATTAAATGACCACAATCTTTGAAGTGACAACAATTTTAAGGGGATATGATGGTTTTAATATGGTAGGAAACTAGTGAATTAAAAAATACTTTGATATGTGAAATAGAAAATTATAGTATAACGGCCTTGAACCGTATATAATTTTTATACGAGACTTATGCTGCGTTAGGACAGAAAACATCAGGCCTAGTAATAAACCATACCTAAGATATGGATGTAGGCTATAAGCAATGTGTAACTATTCATGGGAATTGCTTTTCTGTTGTTATACATACGAAACTCCCTGTTTAAGTAGGATACATAGAGAAAAAATGGCCACCTCTCTAACGGCTATTCGTGTCGATTGTCATTTTATGATCATGGTTGCCTGGTAACCACAGAAGAACAAAACAAAGATCACAGAATAATTACAATAATATTGCTGTCCGTATCGATTGTCATTTTATGTTTATGGTTTCCTGGTAACCACTGAAGAACAAAACAAAGGTCACAGAATAATTAGAATAATATTGCTGTTCGTGTCGATTGTCATTTTATTTTGATGGTTTCCTGGTAACCACAGAAAAACAAAACAAAGATCACAGAATAATTAGAATAATATTGCTGTTCGTGTCGATTGTCATTTTATATTGATGGTTTCCTGGTAGCCACAGAAAAACAAAACAAAGATCACAGAATAATTAGAATAATATTGCTGTTCGTGTCGATTGTCATTTTATATTCATGGTTTCCTGGTAGCCACAGAAGAACAAAACATAGATCACAGAATAATTAGAATAATATTGCTGTTCGTGTCGATTGTCATTTTATATTGATGGTTTCCTGGTAGCCACAGAAAAACAAAACAAAGATCACAGAATAATTAGAATAATATTGCTGTTCGTGTAGATTGTCATTTTATATTGATGGTTTCCTCGTAGTCACAGAAGAACAAAACAAAGATCACAGAATAATTAGAATGATATTGTCATTTTATGTTGATGGTTTCCTAGAAACCACAGAAGAACAAAACAAATATCACAGAATAATTAGAATATTATTGCTGTTCGTGTCGATTGTCATTTTATGATTTTGGTTGCCTGGTAACCACAGAAGAACAAAACAAAGATCACAGAATAATTAGAATAATATTGCTGTTCGTGTCGATTGTCATTTTATATTGATGGTTTCCTGGTAGCCACAGAAAAACAAAACAAAGATCACAGAATAATTAGAATAATATTGCTGTTCGTGTCGATTGTCATTTTATATTCATTGTTTCCTGGTAGCCACAAAAGAACAAAACATAGATCACAGAATAATTAGAATAATATTGCTGTTCGTGTCGATTGTCATTTTATATTGATGGTTTCCTGGTAACCACAGAAAAACAAAACAAAGATCACAGAATAATTAGAATAATATTGCTGTTCGTGTCGATTGTCATTTTATATTGATGGTTTCCTGGTAGCCACAGAAAAACAAAACAAAGATCACAGAATAATTAGAATAATATTGCTGTTCGTGTCGATTGTCATTTTATGATCTTGGTTGCCTGGTAACCACAGAAGAACAAAACAAAGATCACAGAATAATTAGAATATTATTGCTGTTCGTGTCGATTGTCATTTTATGATCTTGGTTGCCTGGTAACCACAGAAGAACAAACATAGATCACAGAATAATTAGAATAATATTGCTGTTCGTGTCGATTATCATTTTATGCTCGACCATGCCGAAATGTAGTAATTATACACCTGGTAGCAGTCCTTTCATGCATGTCATTAAAGTACACCTACTCATTAAAGTACAGGTGTTCAGCCAATGACATGTCAGCTTACAGGTGTTCAGCCAATGACAAGTCAGCTTTGTATCGTTATAAAACCGCAAGTATCGATTATTCTCGGATATGCAATCGAAAGAGAATTAGCGAAAAGTCACGGAGGCTGGAAATCCAATACTGTCGCAGAAGGTTATGTTCTGTTACTATAATAATTAGCGTTAATTGTAAATAATATTCAAATAAATTCAATTTGTCATCTCGTTTTTCAATGTCTAATTTAATTTCAATGTTATATCAAAGTTAATATTTAATTTACTCTGTAGGTTCTTATAGGCTATCAAGGTCAATGTGGACATCTGTTCCTCGGAAAAAAATCAATACTTTCGCGTCTGCGCACATCTCACAATTTACGAGGTATTGCTCAAGGTCAGTTAGATACAAATAAAATGAATTATTTCAAGTTAGAAATATGGTCGAGCATAAAAAGTCGTATGAAACTCGCCTGTAATGGTAATTAAGAAGCGAGTATGAAAATTATGAAACTCGCTTGCGCTCGTTCCATAAACATCCATACTCGCTTCTTAATTACTATCATTATAGGCTCGTTGCATAATGTACTATTATGATGATGATCGCCTGGTAACCACAGAAGAACAAAACGAAAGATCGTCGTACTCTTTGATCAAAATATAGTGTCGTAGCCTAATCGATCAGGCATGTTTTACTATGGATGCGTAGCGCCGCACACAGTGGGATGTAATAGTGAATCTCAGTTATTCTGTTACCTTCCGTAATAAAATAATGACGAAACTATGACGTAGCTGTGTAACAAATTTATTATACACGACGTATGTAGTGATTATTAGTCAGAAATTTACACACGACTTATAAACGAGCTATTCGCTGTGCAAGTTAAAGACAATTAAATGTCTGCATGAGAGCTTTTGTTAGTAAGACCGTTTGAGAGTAAAGTTAGTCTTTATGCGTGAGTGGAAAGTTCAGTGCATATCATATTAAAACTGAGAGATAAGTAATCACTTTGTGATTCAAAACGGCGCTCATCCCGGCCACTTAGTCACTCGTAATGAATGCACCTCTGTACATAGTGCGTTGGACATTGTGCCACTGTTAGGCCTACATTTTCTGTGACACAGTACTTGGGGGTAGGCCACTAAAGGGAAAACTGAGACGTAGAACTTAAACTGAGAGTATTCGATCCGGCATCGTAACTGGAATCCGGTGTGGCTTAGTGGATAAAGCGTCAGCACGTAGAGCTCAAAACCCGGGTTCGAGTCCCGGTGCCGGAGAGAATTTTTCTCTGTTTTATCCATCCTTCATCATATGGTAACGCATAATTCCTGTACGGAAATACCATTATATGTTTCGGTACATCATAAAAAAATGAATTTTAGTTTTCTTCTTTAAATGTAGCTCTAGAAATTTTATTCGAACGAATGTAACTTTTCGATATGCAAAGGAATTTTATAATGTTACCTACATTTGTTTGAATCAAATTTCTTCACATTTAAAGGACAAGACTAAAATTCTTTCAATCATCTATTATCATAATAGTCTACTCTTCTAAATTGACTGAACATATTGAGAATGAAATCAATGGCTTTCCCAAAACACGTTATGAAATATTTCACATAAAACAATTTTTATCTCGAAAAGAAAGCAAACTAAGTAAAACTAGGCCTATATTAAATTTTTTGTTTGAAATATCTCAAGGAATAACCCTCTAAAATAAATGACATTACTTATGATTCACCCTGTGTAATGTTCCTTCATAACGTTACAAATAGGAAAGATACAAGCCTAAAGGCCTACATTTTGCTTACCTTGTATAGAAGAGACCCACAAATTCTGTAAGGATGGCAATGTGACAGGAGATCACAGGAATAAGAAGAGAGGTAAAGATCTGAGCTTGTTTTAATTGTCAGGGGGATGAAGCCGACGTCACAACGCCACTCTCGTGAGAGTTACGATGGTGGTGTAATGATTTTTGAGGTTGTTGGCGGCTCTCGTGACTCTGATAAGACTGAGGAGGGTGGGCGGTATCAGAATTTCCTGGTTTGCCACTGGCTCAGCCAGAGTGTCTCGGGAATGTTGGTCTGGGCGGGATCCTGGAGGTTGGCACAGAGGGTTGGAGGCACAATGGAGTCTGGTGTCGTAATGCGTGCATGTATATGAAATGGAGCCACAATTAGCGTGTACAGTGATTCACTGCTGACGTCACAGCACTCCACATGATTAGTACTGTCGGCGGATTTCTTGGAGAGTTGATAAAACACAAAGATGCACTCCCTGCTACAAAGGGCAGATTAGTTTTCACGCTGAACTTGAGAAACCGAAAGAATAATCTATACTAATAATAAATCTGTAGCCAACATTTTTCTGGTAATTTTCGATTTTCCAAAAATAATTGGCGTTAACATGTATAATCAACCATCCTGAAACAGAAAATCGCTTTTTTGAAATTTTTGTTTGTATGTCTGTGTCTGTCTGTCTGAATGTTTGTTAACTTTTCACATGATAATGGCTGAACGGATTTCGATGAAAATTGAAATATAAATTAAGTTCGTTGTAACTTAGATTTTACGCTATGTGGCATTCAAAATACTTTATTTAAAGGGACATGAATTAAATAAATCGAAATATCACGCTTATTATTGCTTTTTGTAAAAAATGTTACATAACAAAAGTTTCTTTAAAAATGATTTCCGATAAGTTTTATTCTATGCAAAATTTTGATAGGACTGATATTTAAGGATATACAAGACTTTTAAAGTAACAATACAATACATTTTCACCGCCGCCTCAGATTATAGCGTTGTTGTTCCTGCAATAACTTCCAGGTATGTACAAAATATAAAATTTTTGAGTAGGAAGGAAAAACACATTTATTCATTCCATGACAATGGTATATAGTAGATCGTGAATTCTTACATTTTCGAAAGAAAGAAATATAATTACATATCACTATATATTATTCTGTATCACTATTTAAGTTATTTGAAGGGTTCAGAGCCATAGTGGGCCAAGCGCCATTTACTGAAGACGTAGAAAACAAGGGTTAAAATTAAGTTATTACCATAATTCAATGGAAACCTATGACAAGTAAAATAAAATATACACATTAAATCTAAATGATGTCAATCTTCATTAAATTATGGTTGCATGTAATAAAAATTAAGAAACATGTTAAAGGAATTGTCATTGCACCAAATGAGTGTCTCTGGACCAAAATGATCGCATTTTAATTATTTGGATGCAATTTAAATTAAGTAACATATTAAACGATTTATCCTTCTATCAAACACGAATGTTCCCTGGATCAAACGTCCTATTTTAATTATGTAATTACTTTATATTTATTTCTAACGGGTGCAGCGGAGCGCACGGGTACGGCTAGTAACTATAATAAAAGCAATAATAATATCATACTAATAATAATGATGATAATAATGATGATAATATAATAATAATAATAATAATAATAATAATAATAATAATAATAACTCATTAGATATATAGTTAATCGGCGCTGTATGCAATTGAGGGGCTGGGTGCAAGAAGGGCATTTTAGAGGATGTGCCCTTTTAGAGTAAAACGCTTTATTATGTTCTCTGATCTGTTATGCATATGATCACCAAGTTGTAGTTCAATACTGTGATCATAGAGGTCAGGAGTACCCAAAATATAAAGGCGTGCATAGATCACATTATTATGGTTTGAATTTTCAACATCAGTTTTCTCAAAACTTGCATTTGAGAGAAGTGCCTTTCTTGCACTCAAGCCTTCAATTGAGAAGAAAAGAAACTGACAATCCTATCTCATTATCTCCTAGTTTAGTTGCCTCATAAGTGGTATCATGTTGGTATCACTTGTGAGATTCAGACTCGTCTTGGGATAGTTGACTAAACAATAATAATAATAATAATAATAATAATAATAATAATACTTGGACTCTCACTTTGAGAGAGGAACATAGCTTGGGAGTTTGAGAATAAGGTGCTTAGGAAAATATTTGGGGCTAAGAGGGATGAAGTTACAGGAGAATGGAGAAAGTTACACAACACAGAACTGCACGCATTGTATTCTTCACCTAACATAATTAGGAACATTAAATCCAGACGTTTGAGATGGGCAGGGCATGTAGCACGTATGGGCGAAACTAGAAATGCTTATAGAGTGTTAGTTGGGAGGCTGGAGGGAAAAAGACCTTTGGGGAAGCCGAGACGTAGATGGGTGGATAATATTAAAATGGATTTGAGGGAGATGGGATATGGCGATAGAGAGTGGATTAATCTTGCACAGGATAGGGACCGATGGCGGGCTTATGTGAGGCGGCAATGAACCTCCGGGTTCCTTAAAAGCCATTTGTAAGTAAGTTCTAAATAATAATAATAATTATTATTATTATGATTATTATTATTATTATTATTATTATTATTATTATTAATTAATTAGTATAATTTGTAGCTAATCGGCGATGTATGCAATTGAGGGAAAAAGGAACTGACAACCCTACCCTGTTATCTCCTGGCCTAGTTGCCTCATAAGTGGTATCATGTTGATATCACTTGAGGTTCAGACTTGTCTTCGGACAGTTGACTAAATAATAATAATAATAATAATAATAATAATAATAATAATAATAATAATAGGAACTGACTGTCCTACCCTATAATCTCTTGGCCTAGTTGCCACATAGTGGCGCCTTGTTGTTATCACTTGTGAGGTTCAGACCTCTCTTCGGACAGTTGATTAAATAATAATAATAATAATAATAATAATAATAATAATAATGATAATGATAATGATAATAATAATAATAATAATAATAATACAGTGAAACCTCTGTATTTGGACACCTATGTATGTTAGACGCCTTTTTACATTGAACATTATTTTCTTGAAACTGGACAAATTTCTATGCTTCATATGTCTAATATATTCTCTGTGTTGAACACCCCTCAATTCTGGAAGCTGGACACCCCTTAGAGTTCTATCTTGAACGATTCTCTTGTTCTTTTGTGTATTTCCTCTACCTGTTTAGAGTTCAGTTTTACAAGGACCATTATTTCAGTGTATTGAGGGGGTTTTCCTTGCACAGTATAGGAACTGTAAACCTCTTTCTTTTGTACATTGCAGGATTTACCCACTTTGTCCTTTTTGCAACTGTACTATGGCTAAATTTGAGTATGGTGTGAAGGGGCATTATTTTTCATAACAGTAAACTTTATGATACGAAATTATTTCAGTAGGCCTGCAGTATAGAAATCAGTCTCTGTTGATGTTTTTACCTGTAAGAGTCACATTGTACAGTTTGTGTAGTGTCTCAATATGAGAAAGCATAAGTTGTGGAACTATATAACCATTGAAAGGAAGAAAGATGTTATAGATGGTTTGTGTTATGGTTTTAGTTATAAGAAAGTGTCAGAAGAATTTGGAATTTCTAAATCAACCTTTTCAAACAGGACCTCAATTAAATGTATGGGAAATAATTGCATTGCGGAAAGAAGAAGATTTTGCAAAACTGGTAATGGCGAATAATATTATGTACAGTAATTTCCTTTCCATTGGATGCTAAAAATATTCTACTTCCCTCTAATTTGACATCTTATTAGGTTGTACAATTTTTTATTGAACTATACGTGTCCAGGTTAGAGAGGTTTCACTGTAATAATAATAATAATAATAATAATAATAATAATAATAATAATAATAATAATAATAATAATAATAATAATAACAATGATAATAATGATAATAATAACATTAACAATAATAATAATGATAACAATAGCATTAACAATAATAATAATGATAATAATAATATTTTAAAATGATAATAACAATAGTAATTATAATGATAATATTGTGACAGCGACGTGAGATTCGAACTCACGACCAGCGTCCCGCAAGAGAGAAGATCGCGCGGAGCACTTTGGGATGGCGCGCGGCGGAGAGGGGAAAGGGCCAACGCGGCGAGAGAGTGGAGAGAGAGTGCGCGCGCATCTGGTGCTGGTAGAGAGGAGAGGGCTCTGGATTTTTCTGGAGTGCCATCTCTAGAGACGCGTGGAACTTTCGAGGCTACGTCGCTGTGGTTATAAATTAAGGACGCGAAGGAACGACAGAGTTTTCAGTTATTCAGTCAGTGAGTAAGCCAGAGCAAGCAAGCCAGACTTGTGTGCCGGAGTTCGACTCGAGTGTGCGTCCGCATCTGCGTCAGCAACCGAAGGCCTGAGTTCGAGTGCAGTGGACCGCAGTTGGAGGGACCTGAGTTCGAGTACAGTGAACTGTCTCTGAAGGTCTGTGGTTCGAGATACTGTGAACTCGAGTGACTGAGATAGAAGAACTGTGAACTGAGAACTGGTAGTTCTGATTTGTAAATAGTGCTGTGTAAATATTAGTTAAGATTAACAGTTCATTGTTGTGCGTAATAGTCCAAGTAAATTGTCATTGTCGTCGGTGGAGTGCTATAACGAATACTGTGTTGAGTGAAGATCCAATTGTTGACGAGAGCGTTTAAGGCGAATTGTAGAAAGGAATTATTGTTGTGACGAATAAATTACATTGTTGTTACTAATAAAATTCACAATATATTATTATTATTATTATTATTATTATTATTATTATTATTATTGAATGTAGAATAAAAATTAATATTCTGGTATTTGCCGATGATATGATTGTAATACAAGATACTGAAACAAAACTACAAAAAGCAGTGTATGAACTGAATAAAATATGCCAGAAGCATAACTTTAACATATCAAATACAAAAACAAAAGTAATGGCATTTCAAGGCAAAAATACTGTAAGATCTAAGATTCAAATAGGTAATAAAGCAGTAGAACAAGTAACAAATTTTAAGTACCTGGGGTGTGATGTGAGTTACAAAAAGGATAATGATATAAAAATAAAATTACAATCATTCCAGACAGTATGTGGCACAATTAATAGAACTTTGAAGAATAAAAGCAGAAAGGAAACAAAAAATGAAATTCTACAATGTAATGGCAGTCCCTACTCTTTTATATGGAAGTGAAAGTTGGGTTACAACAAAACCTGAAGTCAGTAAAATACAAGCGGCAGAGATGAGATTCTTGCGAAAAGTAAAAGGATGCACGAGATTGGATAGAATTAGAAATGAAGATATCAGGCAGGAACTAGGAGTATACCCACTTATTGATAAAATAGACAATTACAGACAAGATTGGAAATTACATGTAGACAGAATGGACGACTACAGACTTCCCAAGAAAGCAATAAATTATAAACCAAAAGGACGAAGAGATCAGGGACGACCGATGAAAAGATGGAGCGACCTTTGAAGCCGGAACGGGCAATTGCCCATACCATGAAGTGAAGAAGAAGAAGAAGAAGAAGAAGAAGAAGATTATTGAATGTACTACGTTAGCTAATGTCCACTTCCTTCAAAGGCACAACAATGTGTCCAAAATCATGCACAAAGAGATAGCAAACAAAACTAAGCTTAACAACGAATCATCTCCTTACTACAAAACAATATGAATCACAGTATGTCATAAAAAACGAAAACTTTAAAATATACCTATATTGGGACTGAGAAATCTGGACCGATAGAAAGATTCTTGTCAATTAAAACAAAATCACGATTTCGAATCGGAGAATGTCTGCAACACCACGTATATAAGATGGCTCTCGGTTGCCAGGTAATAATGGAAATTATTTGGAATGTCTTTTGTCAGAAGACATGGAAAAATGGGGGAACCAAAGCCCACAACGAACCGTCTTGTGTCTTCAGTTCCAAATCACCTGCCAGAATGAGCCGTGAGAAATATCCCTATTCGCGGGGATATTTATACTCCCTTAAAAATGGCTGTGCTCTCGAGGATCCATTGTGTGTGTGTGAAAAGCGCGGTCGGAGGGGGGGGGGTTAATATATTTCAGAATGATGCGCCCTTTAATAAAAGTTGAATAGAAGTGGCGTACCCACATGACAAGGCGCACTCGGTTGTGTGATGACGTCACGACGCCCGTATTCCACAACAAGCATCGATACAGACAGTTATCTGTCATTACACATGAATCAACTCGTTTGTGTTTGCTATTGGTAATATTTGAGATCAATAAACTATTCAAATTTGCTTAACAACGGCATAAAATAACAAAAGAAGTGCTTGAGTTGTCGTCGTTCATACAAGGAGTTAGAAATGAAATAAACAAATGAACTTCAGTTGATTTTCAGACACAGGAATTACAAGTAGCCATGGAAATAATGGAATTAAAAAAAAAGCAGGCTGAACGAAGAGAGGTTATGGATGGATCTTAGGATATTGGATACTACACTTATATAATTGAGGCCCTGGATTGTACACACATTTCTGATAATCTTCTTCATCCTTTTCCTTTACGGATATTCCATATATATATATATATATATATATATATATATATATATATATATATATATATTTTAATATAGGCCTAACATATTAAGAATAATTCCACATATTTATATTTAGTAGCCTAATGAAATCTATCAGTAGGGGAGATTGTTGTACCTTTAAACACTTTTCACATTTTATTATTATTATTTTTTTTTTTAATTTTTGGAAATGAAATTTTTAAATGAAAATATGCTTGGTATAATTATTGAAGATTCCTTTACGATTTCCTATACGTATTTTCCTGTTTCACAGGTCTATTAAGGATGGAAAAAATAAAATGAATGTGTTCCAAGGTACAACAGGTTCATGTACCTTGGAACATACCACAGTCTACTGTATACAGTCGCGAAGCTCAATATGTACTAAAAATGCAAACCTGGGTAGTTGCCCACCACTAGGATCGCTACTATCACCTCATCATCGCAGATCTCTCTCCTAGTAGACGACAAAATATGTTACACTTTCGTTGTGTTCTTTTGGAAAAATTAATACCTTCCTTCCATTATTGAAATATTAAATGCATAAAGTTAATTTATCATTTTAATGAAGTATATTAAATTCCACCATAAACTCGAAGATACCTGCAAGAAATAGGTTAATATTATTTTTTTTTTTGTGCAAAAGGAACTGAAATTTACTATAATCGCTTCACTCATTCAAGATTATAGCGATAATTAACTATGAAACCAATAAATATTAATTTGCATTTCCCTTTACAACAATAATAATGGAAATATGAATTAATGGAGTAACTTACGTGTACCGGTACTTGTAGTGTAGGCTTACGTAGTTAACAAAGTGGGATGAGGTTAAGCAATAATAATCACACCAGAATTGGAAATAAAACGTGATCAATAAATTTTATTGTAACAGACTTTTTCTACGTCTCTAGTAAAGTAACAAATAAAAATAACAACAAAATTAACAGCTATAATTAAAAACATATCCTTTGAAAAAAAAAGTAGGCCTAAGCAATAATAATCCCACCAGAATTGAAAATAAAACGTGATCAATAAATTTCATTAAAACAAACTTAATTTTTCTACGTCTCTAGTAAAATATTATTATTCCAATTATTGTATTTTAGTCATTAACATTTTCATTACAACCAATAACGAACATTTCACAAGCATCAATGTGAATACGCAACGAGCTAGCACTCGATGGAAATACGACACAGTCCAAAGTTGACCGTGGACAGTCTACTGTTTCTAGTTGCTAACCGCTTGGAGCGCTTTATCACGAGATTTGCAAAAAATCACCTCAAGCTTCGCGACTGTATATAGTAGACTGTGAACATACCCTCTTTCAAGTTGGAACACGTGGAATATAGGTGGGAATATAAGCTCTAAAAACTGACAATCATATTTAAAATATATTTTCAATCATAAACCAGAGCAGGCTTCTCTGATAGAGATTTTATTTCCTAGAGAAACAATAACTGCTTCGACAGCTTTCTTCAAGACATCCGGATCAATTGAAGGCCTCTTTAATTCCAGATTACTTCGTGACATGATCTTAAAATAAAATAAAAACAAAAACCGATAGTATCGTGTACCTTGGAACATGTTCCATGGTACAAGATGTTTTGTACAATTTCGAGGGAAAAATTGTTCCGGAGCCGGGTATCGAACCCGGGACCTTTGGTTTAACGTACCAACGCTCTACCACTGAGCTACTCGGGAACTCTAACCGACACCGACACAATTTTTCCCTCTATATCCACAGACCTCAAAGTGGGCTGACAACCGTCAAGCAACCAACTTCGAGTGCACACTAACTCCGTGTGACTAAAATTGTGGTTTTCTGTTCACGATATAGAGGGAAAAATTGTGTCGGTGTCGGTTAGAGTTCCCGAGTAGCTCAGTGGTAGAGCGTTGGTACGTTAAACCAAAGGTCCCGGGTTCGATACCCGGCTCCGGAACAATTTTTCCCTCGAAATTGTTCAAATAAACTTTACAGGGAGTTATACCTGAAATCTTGATTTGGATAATACACGTCACTGTTCCTGAACAGAAAACCACAATTTAAGTCACACGGAATTAGTGTGCACTCGAAGTTGGTTGCTTGACGGTTGTCAGCCCACTTTGAGGTCTGTGGATATAGAGGGAAAAATTGTGTCGGTGTCGGTTAGAGTTCCCGAGTAGCTCAGTGGTAGAGCGTTGGTACGTTAAACCAAAGGTCCCGGGTTCGATACCCGGCTCGGGAGCAATTTTTCCCTCGAAATTGTTCAAATCAACTTTACAGGGAGTTACACCTGAAATCTTGATTTGGAAGATGTTTTGTGTTCAAAGGTACAAGAGGGTGCACGTTTAAACAAATATGGCTCCCAAAACTAGAGATTGGAATAAATCATGGAAATTAAAATATGTTACTACTCACCAGATGATACGGAACACACCGTACTTGAAAGATATTAACAAATACAATCTGTTTTTTTGTTAGAAACCATATAGCAATGAACGAAATGTTCACTTTTGGTACTAAAAAAAACTTCTTTTGTCCACGGAACTCACACTTTGCAGTAAAGTAAACTGAAACTACGACCAGAGCTCCTTACCGGCTATCTCTGCAATCTACTTGAGTTTGAGTCCTCTAGGTAGCAGCAAAAAATAAACAACAAAAATGTTCAAAGGTACACTATGCTAAAGGTACAACAGTCTCCCCTACTTCAGACTCACATTGGGATATAATCATTTTCGCTTTTAATTTTCCATTTTGAACGATTGTAACCTAACAGCAATGAAAATAAATAAATCCAACCTGTAACCATGACAGCACCCAGAGGCAAACAAATGCAACGCGAAAATATAGGATACGTTCATTTCGATGTAGAACGGGGTAAGCGCAGTCGTTTTTAGACGTTGACCGTTATCTTTGCAGGCGTATGGATACTTTCCTTTGGTAATTTTGTAGAAACAATGTACCATCACAGACTTTACCCTGGTTAGCCTAAATGAGGTATCAGCTATCCATGATTAAGTAACCGGTGGTTATGAATGATGCACGGAAATTACATTTTAATCATGGTTACTTTTAAACCGTGCTTTAGTGGCTATATTATTATTATTATTATTATTATTATTATTATTATTATTATTATTATTATTATTGTGTTATTTTAGGACGCTGTACCAATACCTCAGATTATTTAGCGTTGAATGAAATGAAGGTGATAATACCAGTGAAATGAGACCGGGGTCCAGCACCGAAAGTTACCCAGCACTTGCTCAAGTTGGGTTGAGGGAAAAACCCCCGGGGAAAGAACCTGAACCAGGTAACTTGCTCGGATCAGGAATTGAACCCAGATCATCTGGTTTCGCGGTCAGACACGATGACCGTTACTCCACAGATATGGACACGTAGCTATAAGGGAAATATTTGAATCGCACAAACTTCGGGTTTTTTCGGTTGTTATTGTCTGGTCATTAAAATGCATTTCTTAGTGAAAAGTGAGTTTTTTAAGTTGCCAGCTCCTCTATAATAAGACATTTACTTTGTCCCCTCCTCAGAAAAACGAAAAGTTAACACGGATATAATTTTAGTGTAGGCCTTAATCATAAGCAAGTAAAGAGATAGGTTTGGAAGTAAATCCCGAAGAGATAAAATATATGATTATATCTCGTGACGAGAATATTGTACGAAAAGGAAATATAAAAATTGGAAATTTATCTTTTGAAGAGGTAGAGAAGTTCTCATATCTTGGAGCAACAGTAACAAATATAAATGACACTCGGGAGAATATTAAACACAGAATAAATATGGGAAATGCCTGTTATTATTCGGTTGAGAAGCTTTTATCATCCAGTCTGCTGTCAAAAAATCTGAAAGTTAGAATTTATAAAACAGCTATATTACCGGTTGTTCTTTATGGTTGTGAAACTATGACTCTCACTTTGAGAGAAGAACATAGGTTAAGGGTGTTTGAGAATAAGGTGCTTAGGAAAATATTTGGGGCTAAGAGGGATGAAGTTACAGGAGAATGGAGAAAGTTACACAACACAGAACTGCACGCATTGTATTCTTCACCTGACATAATTAGGAACTTCAAATCCAGACGTTTGAGATGGGCAGGGCATGTAGCACGTATGTGCGAATCCAGAAATGCATATAGAGTGTTAGGTGGGAGACCGGAGGGAAAAAGACCTTTAGGGAGGTCGAGACGTAGATGGGAGGATAATATTAAAATGGATTTGAGGGAGGTGGGATATGATGATAGAGACTGGATTAATCTTGCACAGGATAGGGATCGATGGCGGGCTTATATGAGGGCGGCAATGAACGTCCGGGTTCCTTAAAAGCCAGTAAGTAAGTATATGATCTGAAATATGTGTGATTTTAATGTATAAAATTTAATAGACAGCCACCGGCATGGCTCAGTCGGTTAAGGCGCTTGCCTGCCGATCTGAAGTTGCGCTCGGTCGCGGGTTCGATCCCCGCTTGCGCTGATTACCTGGTTGGGTTTTTTCCGAGGTTTTCCCCAACCGTAAGGCGAATGTCAGGTAATCTATGGCGAATCCTCGGCCTCATCTCGCCAAATAACATCTTGCTATCACTATTCCCATCGGTGCTAAATAACCGAGTAGTTGATGCAGCGTAATTAAATAACCAACTAAAAATAGAAATCACGTGATTAAAACTGCATTTGGTGAAGTGAGTATCGACATGGGATCACTTGATATTTGTCCCACATAGCCTATATTGTAAAGAACTCGGAGGAGGAGAAGAATTTCTAATAGCCCTATAACCAAATACTTTACTATAATAATACCGGACAGCTGTATACTAGCAGCATTGGCATGAGTGCGAAAAATCGCGGACCTGACATCTAGCGCAGAGGGTTGGAATTACGTCCACATATATAAATATTAACATAGCTGGATTCGGACTGTTGTTTAAAACGTGAGTTACTAATGTGGAATAATATATGAAACACTTAAGAAATGTTGAATAATATTTAATGTCAAATTATTATCTTATATCAAAGCTGCATATTATGAGAAATATTGCATTCTTCATATTACTTTCCGTAATTAATTGTTACATATTTTTTCTTTGGTTTACCGAGACAAAATCAATCTGATATTAGGAATGAATTCACAGTAATGTTTTATATACGCATTGCTGACAACTGCAAAGATAAAATTGATAGTAGTGCTTGTAATAATTAGTAAAGGCATGTGGACAACAATACAATAATTTAATTTGATAAAAACTTAAAATCCAATACATTTTAACTTCTATTTATTTATTAGGTCTAAATAAAAAAAAACTAATTTCTATTTTTCTATCAACACAAAGACGAAGGAATTAGGCCTACTAAAGAATGTTGTTGACTTACGTTTTATGAACTGTCGGAAATCGAAAGTACGATTTGGAGCAATTTGTAATGCTGCAATAGTCACAATTATAAACAGCACATATACACCCTGGCATTTTAACACTAGTACTAATTCATAAAACTATTAACAAATTAACTAGCCCAGCAACAATATAGCCTACATTGCAGTTGATTACAGCTTGTTTCGCGAGTATCTCCATCCCGGCAGGTAGGTAGCAGCACCATCGTCGTTTGCACGTATAACTGCTAGCTGTCCGGTATTATTATAGTAAGGTACTGCCCGTGTCTCACGTCCTGAACCGAGAGTTCCCTAGTGCTTATAACCACGCCTCTTAGGTCTGCTCGGAACGTCACGGGAGGTGCAACGTAGCGGCACGGCAGCATATTACATGTTCTGAAAACATTATCCTACGCCATCGCAGGGATCTTTACTGGTTATAATACTGGATACTCTAATCGTGGTTACCACTATCGCTATTATCTCTGATGGCGATTTCCTAAAATGTAAGTACACACTAGGCCACTCTTCGTTCAGTTTGGACAACTGCTGAATTACCATAGAGCAGCATTTCTCAAAGTATGTTCTGGGGCTCCGTGAGCCTTATGTGATTTTACTTGGTTATTTAACGACATTGTATCAACTACTAGGTTATTTTGCATCGATGGGATTGATGATAGCGAAATAGTATTTGGCGAGATGAAGTCGGGGATTCGCCAAAGATTACCTGACATTCGCCTTACGGTTGGGGAAAACCTCGGAGAAAAAACCCAACCAGGTAATCAGCCCAAGCGGGAATCGGACCCGCGCCCGAGTGCAACTCTGGATCGATAGGCAAACGCCTTAGCCGACTGGACTGCTCCGGTGGCTATTTTATACTTAGTGGATATTATAAAAATATATAAATGTTACGGAAATATGAATCAATAATAACATGAAACCACCGATAATAATAATAATAATAATAATAATAATAATAATAATAATAATAATAATAATAATAATCCAAGAATATGCGTGATAATAATAATATGTTTAATGAACATCTAAAACGGAAAATACCCATAATATTTATCACTTTCATCACTGGATTCTCTGCGCATCTGTTCACTAAAACAAAATATCGAAAAGACAAAATGCAGAAGTACAATAGATATGAGACTACAACTTTCCGCCATAAAACCAGATTGCAGGCTTAAAAAGCAAATACATTCGTTCCACTGAACAGAATTATTGAGATACTAGCTTTCACTTGTCTGTTAATTTAAACACTAATAAAATATTACAGGGATTCCGCAGTTACACTTTAGATTAAAAGGGGTTTCGCGGTGGAAAAAGTTTGAGAAATACTGCCATTGAGGAAAGAGTTTACGGATGTGTACACGTGATAACCGTAATCGCGATTAGGTCTATAATGTCTTGTAGAGACTGTAGTCTACAACTGGTATTAGTGTTTAGTTATAGGAATTGATGGGGACATAATCTGTTTCGTGAGGGGACAGCCTATACATTCGCTTGTCAATGGCTGATCTTGCTCCATAGCTGACGAAAGGAATCCTGAAAAGGCCGATGTGTTGAACGTAGGGTAGTAGGCACATGCGGTACGCAGCTCCTCCTACCCTGTCCCTCTGCGTTTCGCCCCGCAAAGAAACAGTTCAGGAAGTGAGGCACGGGCAGTATTTGCTTTAACCTTCACCAAAGCCTCCTAGAATGAGCCCAGTTCGTTACCCTTAGCAACGTGGTGACAAATGAGGAAACTTGAAAGTCGCCATGGAGATAAACACTCTGTGTATATGACCCGTCCAAGCTCGATAGACGTCGGATTGTCTTGTGTTTGCTGAGGGGTAATAAAAATGGCGCACGTCGTGTCTCGTGCAACCCCCCCTCCCCGTGAAATAGCGCGCCCCCGGGACCGCAGCGACCGTCAGCGCGCGGGGGATGATTTAGGGACTCGTGTACTTACCACCTCGTTAACTTAGTGGCCCCTGCTGCTCGCCGCGGGGTGGACTCTACAGGATGCCCCCCGTTATTTATTGCTCCATCCCTCTTCAAATATGAGATCTCTATTTACAGGACGCCAGACTATCGACTTGACTCTGTTTAATAGTGGCCTCCCTCAGGGAGGGAGTGTCGTTGCATCGTTGAAGATTTTATTTATTCTTCGTTTTCCTTTCTCATTGTACGAGGAATAAGGGGAGAGCATTGTGATGCGGTAAGAAACCGATTTCGACCTTTGCACGGTCGTAGCACGCTATTTTGTACTCCTTTATCTGCTTATAGCAATTTCTGTTTATATAGTGGAAGGATTTACATCACAACGATTCATCTGAGCGTAATGGACAAGAAATAAAATCATTCAGTACGTCTTCATTCGAAACAAGTGCCGATATTTCAAGATAGTAATATGTCTACTCACTTTAGAGTATATCTAATTTATTTTCTCGTTTTTATTGGCCACTTAATTTCGCTATATCATATATGAGGTTATTTTGGATCGGTGAAAATGGAGATAGTGAGATGGTTTTTATGGATAATTTTTAAGATTCGCCATCGGTTTACGTGATATTTGCTGTACAGCATGTATGTATTTATTCATACTGCAATGGGTATATACCCGGTGGCAGTGGTAACTAATTACACTCAATAATGACAATAATAAACTTATTAATTAAAAATACAATTAATAATAATACTAATAATTAATACTAACAATAATTTATAATAATAATAATAACAACAGGGAATATCCTAAATTAAATGAAACGATCACTTAAAATAACATTTGAAATAAATCTAATTTGTATCTTAAAACTGAGATCGAACTAAAACCCACGAGTATGATATGTTCATATCTGCACAAGTACCTTTCAACATTACACTCATTTCGCTGTCAACTCACTCACTGCACTGGAACTACGACACATTTCACTGATTCTATCCTGATTTCACTAACACTTCAAAAACATTTCACTGTTCAAATACTTTGCACTGCCACTATAAACTATAAAGCTTCACTGACAGGAACACGTTTCACTTATACAGCACACTTCACTGACACGACATACTTCTTCACTGATACAACACACTTCACTGACACAACATAATTCTTCACTGATACAACACTTCAATAACAACATATCATTTAAACCCTTTAAATACTGTGTATAATTACCGTCTATTAGTAAGGTCCTTAAGCCTATTTTTAAATACATTTTTGGTTGTTGGTAAAGCCTTTAGTAAGTCTGCAGGTAAAGCATTCCAGTCCCTGATAGTACGATTGAGAAAAGAAAACCTTCCAGTGTCCGTCCTCTGCCTTCTTTCCCTCAATTTATATGAGTGGTCGTTCCTTGAAGAGTAATTTGGCGGTTGCAACCTATTTTTTATTTCTCTCCAGGCAGGCTCACCTCTGTATGTTTTGAACAGTGCGCATAATCGAATTCGCGTTCTCCTGTCCGTGAGTGTGTCCCATTTTAACGGTGAATTTTCCCGACAACACTTGAGAGCCCGTTTTTGAATCTTTTCCAGTGTCTTAATATGTTCTAATCTGTAAGGATCCCAACATGGAGCACCATATTCCATTACTGGACGAACTAGTGATTTATATGCAATTTCTTTGGATTTATCAGAACCTTTTCTTAGTACCCTCATCACAAAGCTAACACAGTGAAGGAAATCCTGTAATAACTAGAGAGCGAAATTTTTGGCTCTAAAAAGTGGCATTTTAGGCGCCTAAAATATGCTTTTTAACTCCTTTATTTAGGCTCTATAAAATAAAAAATAGGTTTTTTTTAAAGAATGTCACTAATATAATAATAATAATAATAATAATAATAATAATAATAATAATAATAATAATAATAACAATCCGTGACGCTACAGCCCGTGAAGGGCCTAGACCGACCAGACGGCTGCTGGCCTCACGCCCACATGCCGAAGCAGAGGTGGACGATCATCCAACCAGAATGGAGGTATCGTGTGGTTAGCACGATGATCCCCCCAGCCGTTATACCTGGTATTCGCAACCGGATTTCGCTATCTATCGTAGCTCCCCAAGTGCATCACGATGCTGGGTGGGCACCGGTCCCAAACACTGGCCGAAATTTCATGAGAAAATTTCTTCCCCCCATGAGGACTCGAACCAGCGCGCATTCCGTAACGCGAGTCCTAGGCAGGATGCCTTAGACTCACTAATATAAGCTTCAACATTTATTTAATGCAAAATTCTTGGATTAAAAGAAACTTCCACACATTTCACATTTTACAAGGGTACACATGCATACACAAAATGAAGACATTCTGTCTTTAAGTTTCTGTTTTTCATTCACCAATCACATTTCCATAGTTTGCTTTATAGAAGAATATCAGCACCTATTGTGGCTATTGTGTCGCTCACTGCTGTACTTACTAATGGTGAGAAAAAAGGAAGGGGTTGTTATCTGTCTTGGAATGTAAGAGAATGCTTATTCGGGTACAACCCAGCGAGTTTGTGTTAAATTGCTGAAAGACAGAGGAAGATAGTAATAGTAATAATAATAATAGTCTAATAATAATAATAATAATAATAATAATAATAATAATAATAATAATTTGTCCCGCAGGACTTATTTTACATGCCAGTAAATCTACTGACATGAGCCTGTCACATTTAAGCACACTTAAATGCCATTTACCTGGGCTGGGATCGAACCCGCAACCTCGAGCACAGAAGGTCAGCGCTATACGCTACACAGGCCAACTGAAAGTTGGAATTTTAGGATTGAAATATTGTAAGAATGAGAAGGGGTGGCCCGGAGGTACTTCTCTATTGTGTTGTTCACTGCTAGGAAGGAGTTGTTATCCGTCTTGGAATGTAAACGGCACAGGCTGTTAAGAAAAACAGTAAACAGTTACGAAAAATGATGCAAACATTTAAAAAACTTAAAAATAGGCACAAACATCGAAATAGGCATTTTTAGTCACTATAAAACCCCTTTATTTATACCTATATATATCCATGAAAAATGTAAATATTAAATCTCAAGCTTGCAGGCATCAAGGAAAAAAAATAGGTTTTTGCCTAATTTCCGCTCTCTAGTAATCGGATAGCACTGTGAGTGTAGGGGATGCTAATCAAGAGACCAGAAAGAAAAATGAGCGTTTGAATGGAAGAGAAGCCAATGAAATAAAGAAGTACGGTGCACCTATTGGACATAGAAGTTGAGAAGACTGTAGATGTGTGAAAAAATCCAGTAAAACTCCTTGGTGAGAATTCACACAACGAGACAGATCTGCAGTGGTATAAAAAAACTCTTGATCAATGTACCTGTTCCTAATGTCCAAGATGAAGAGAAAATCCAATGTGTGACGATTTAGAAGACGATAGTGGTTTTCACGTTTAAAAAAGACGTATTAAGTCATATTTAGTCAATACAGTTGGATGTTTTCTTGAGATGAAATTTTGTTTGTTCCTTTTTGTAAATCTTCTTTGACTTAGATCAGGTTATTCCAAAGGTGCTTCATAAAATGACTGCAATAAACTTTCGACGTGCATCTCCAATCAAGGGTTGTGACAATACTAACTATGTCCAATCTGTTCAATCAAAAACAACTTTGTCCAAACTTTTATAGCCTATTAAATTTCTACAATGAAAATTTGATTTCAATAGCCTACTTAATTTTACTACTTTCATAACAGATATTATTAATTAAGTAGTCAGTACAGAACTGTAACATTGGTAAGTTAATAAAATGCATTTTTTGTTCATATCCTAAAATTCTATTTGAAGGACAAAGTCTCTTTTGCTCTTCAAAACTCTAACATATCTTGGGTGTAGCAGGGTTGTTTGCAAATCTTCTAAATTCAGTTGAATAAATATTTTTGAAATGGAACTGAAGTTTCTGACACATTTCATTGCTAATTCTCAGTTAGCGTCACTATCACAGCGTCAGTATATAGCTACTATTAGTTTTGATTGTTGTTACATGCGATATCTGTAAACGGAATTATTTGTTTTTGCTCTTGATTCGTGAACTCTGTCAGACCCACTGCTATTTGATAATGATTTAAACCCCTAATTAAAACACATGGACGAGGCAGTAAATTAATAGAATATTATAATGTTTAATCAGGCACACTAATTGAATCTGTCTGTCGTATTAACGTTGAAAGTACATCCATTCATACGAAAGGGACCAGTAACGGTTATATCACTTTTGTTACTGTTTCTATAACGACTGGAATTTCCAATAATCTCCTGATTGCATTTCCAATCACGTCAGTATTATCAACCTAATAAAATGAAATACTCGGGCTTCGTTTTATTAAAGAAGAAATATGCTGCGAAATATTTTGGCTGGGGTATTTTAAAAAGCCTTCCTTGCACAGCTGTTGCATACCTTACGACTGCAAGGGGGGGGGTGACAACCCCCTCTGTCTGAAACATCTGTTCAGATGACCATCGCACCACATGCTATGATATAAAAGTAGTTTATATGCTCACCTATTTTCTTTCTTGCGTTTCGGACAAGGTTTTAAAATCCCTTCCACAGTCACAAGCTACTTTTCTCTCTTTGTACACGCCACCCGTTGCTCTATTGTTTCAGTGCAGCAGAAGGGATTCTTCCGTCACGTGTTAACGGTTAAAGCCTAAGCATATGGGTTATACAAGAGAGGGGAATGATTAGTTGCTATAGGGACAGAAAAACAAGAGAATGCTCTTCAGGGAATGAAAACGCAGTAAAAGGAAATTGTAACTTAGAAGTGGTAGGAAGGTGCAGGCAATTTAATACCACAGTCTACTATATACAGTCACGAAGCTTGGGATGATTTTTTGCTTTTCTCGCGATAGTTGCTAGGCGCTTGGAGTGCTGTGTGTACTAGGAACAATAGACTGTGTCACTGCCATCGTGATCTAATACAGGCCGTAAGGCTGACCATGTGACTCGCTTAACCCGATCACGAAGGGCGGCGTTTCAACCATATAAATTAATTGGAATGCATAAAAAGTAACATATATTTCTCTAAAATGTAGTGTAATTGCATTAATAAAATTTAAAACAATGATTAGGAAACACTTCAGACATAATTCCTTGCGAGTTAAGTTTATTTCGATTAAATATTGCGAAATTTTTGTACATTCATTTATGCACGATTCAATAATTTTCAGTTGCACCGCACGAATATTTGGATATGTTGAAATTATAGGTTATGTTTACTGTACCAGTTGCCCCTTTCTGTCTAATTTTAGTGGTCTCCAATGCCCTGCCACTACATATGTATGTTATGCCATATGGAAATTATAGGTTATGTTTAGGCTACTATATTTAACTTATATTCCTATATTCGCAATTATATACATTATAATTAAACATAATGTCATGTATGACACCCGTCACATTCTATTTGTCTGTATTTTAATACTACAATTGAGTACTGAATTATTGTATTTATCTACTACCTGAGAGAAAAAGTAACACAATCGTACGTACACTAATTTCATAGGAGTGGTATGGTAAATTTTCTGTCTACAATTAAGGAGGGTAGATGAGCTAAATTAAGGTCACAATATAAATTCGTTTTTATTGAACCTCAAAATAGCTTCTATTCTAAACTTAAAATGTTGATGCGAACAGATTATATTAACACCGTGGTGGGAATATATTCCCACCACGGTTAACACATAAAATTCTCTTCACATTAAAATAACACAGTTTTGTAATTATTTCTGCAACATATTATGCAACAAGAAGTAAACGGAACTTATGGACACATTACACTAGATAAAACTTAGCAATGATAGGCAATAAAGTTATAATATTTCACTGAGCTATATACATTGAAATAGAAAACCCGATTACTGCCTGGTCTAGATCGAAAAGGCATTGACTGCGCCGTATTTCGCTTTTGTTGTGAAAAGTTGTGTAAACTGTGAAATGTTCGTTATCGATTGTAATAACTGTAAATGGCTAAAATACGATAATTTGAATAATAATATGGGACAAGGAGACATTTGTGGTACTATAAATATTGTAAGAAAAAGAGGTCAGAGTTATCCTTCTTCCGAAAGATCCAGGAAGGTGAGTTTATAAAATATAATATGTACTTTATGAAAATAAAATGTAAACCTTATGTATTTCATATTTCAGTAGTGGAAGGAAGGTGTTAATTTTTTCAAAAGAATACGTTACCGAAAGTACAATACATTTTATCGTCTGCTGGGGAAAGGGTCTGTGATGAGGCGATAGTAGCGATCCTGATGGTTAGCAACTATCTATGGATGCATATTTCAACTGTCTATGTTTGAATATTTATTTAGTATTGAGCTTCGTGACTGTATATAGTAGACTGTGTTAATAGTTCTGTACGTATGCAGTGTTGGTTTTGGGGCGGAGTTCCAGCCTTCAATGCCGCTTTAAGCAAGAAATTACGAGATTAATATTTTTAATAAGGTAAAGTAATGTAGAACAATTACGAATTAATATCACAGTTAAGTCTTGACTTCAAAAAGTGTGAAAACATAAATTTTTCTAAACAGAAAATTAAAAATACCGTTCTCAGATGTCCATATGGACCAAAACTACTTTGGGTGGGCTAAGTTATATCTGTCTACCTATACATCTTTAAATTATGAACCATGATAAATATAAAATTATGCACGCTGGTTCAAGTCTTCACGGAGAAGAAATTTTCTCAAAAAATGTCATCCAGTGAAATTACCAGCATTTTTTTATATAAGTTTATAATATTATGGTTTCTGTGCATTTTATGCTAATGATTGTATTGTATTGTATTTATTAACATTCCATGGTATTCATACATTGCTTACAGCTAGAATATGGAACAAGTCAAAAAACTTAATACTATTATAAAGTCTTAATTTATAGCCACAGTCTAGATGAAATATATACAGACGAGGTTTACAATATAGTCTACTAGTACAACACAAAGTTTTAGTATCAATTTCATGAAGTTTTATTGAATGTCATGAATTCACCTACAGAATAGAAGGCGTGAGATTAGGTACTTCTTTAATTTGACCCTAAATAATCTTATGTTTTGAGTTTCATTTTTTATATCGATAGGGAGGTATTAAACATTTTTACTGCCATATAACGCACTCCTTTTTGATAGCACGATAGACTTGCCGATGGAGTATGAAAGTCATCTTTTGACGCGTATTTATGCTATGAACTGTTGAATTAGTTACAAAGTTTTCACGATTACATACGAGGAAGATTATTAATGAAAAGGTATACTGACAAGCCATGGGCATTATTTGTAGGTTTTTTGAAAATAGCCCTACACGATTCCCTAGATTTGGCACCTACTATTATTCTAATTACTCTTTTTTGTAGTAGGAATATACTGTTACTATCTGTGGAATTTCCCCAGAATATTATTCCAAGACTCATTACCGAGTGAAAGCATGCAAAGTATATTGTTTTTAAGGTACTGATACTTACTATCTTTTGCATAGATCTAATAGCAAAACATGCTGAATTTAGTTTGGGGGTAATTTCTTTAATATGATTTTTCCAATTTAACACATTATCGATTTTTAAGCCAAGAAATTTGTTTGTTGTTGTTTCTAATAGGGATCTGTTGTTAATTATTGCGCTAGAAATTTGCGAGGTTGAATTTGGACAGGATTTAAATTTAATTATGTTAGTTTTGTTACAATTTAATACTAATTTATTGACTGAGAACCAGTCACATATTTTGAAGAGAATTTCCTCTGTTGAAGATTGGAATGTGTTGGAGTTATTGGCTGTAATTACTATACTTGTGTTATCTACAAATTGTCATGATGATGATGATTATTATTATTATTATTATTATTACCACTCTTTTCTCGTCTTTACTGTTCCATTATGCTTTTGAAATGTAAAACTCGCCATATTTTTATGTCTCGTAGGCTATTTCTTTAGGATTTTCACGAATATTTTTGTGAATAGCCATTATGAAGAATTTGATGGGTCGTATAAATTGGAAGTTTACTAGGCAATAAGAATTTTTGCTTTCTTTCTGTCATATCAGATTCAAGTTTAATGTGTTTGTCGATAGAGTTCGTAGGCTGAAGAAGCGGGGCCACACAAAAGACGCCTGTCTTAATACTGTACGATCAATACTTCTAAGTCAGTTCGTGTAATAAATAATGTGTTAACACGATATTGTCGAACAAGAGACGTATTTCTAACAGTTTTAACTGCGCCGTAAATTACGAATAAGGTAACATATAAACACACATTTCTAAGTATGTGCGGTATGTGCTTTACAAAGCAAAACAAAAGAAATATATTATTAATTTTAATTTTTTTTCTGAACTCATGGCCGTGTCCTATGTTATAGGCTTATGTATGATGCTAAAGCTGACAAGTATCTGTTAAAAATCCCCTCAAACGGCGCACATTTTTTTAAATATCCACGACAGATAGGCAAAATAAAAAAAATGCTGTCCATGCTGTGAAATCGTGAAATTATACCAGGAATAAAATGTCATCGAAAAATTGAGTAGCCTCCTGCCTTGAGTGCTTAGCGCTCATTCGGGCAGGGCAGCCGTGGCGAAAATGTGATCGTGCGCCGAGCCACTGTGTAACCTGCAACGTGCATAGCACCTATGGAGGGAGGCGGACACCCGAAGGGGAAGTGAAGTAACTGTCTGACTTATTACCAGGTTTTCAATTTCCTTACGTCAAGCACTCAAATATAACTTTATACAGTATAAGGTTACAAATTAATGTTTAGTACGTGTAACGAAAAAGAAATGAGCAAGAAAACATAGGACACATTATCACAACCTAAAATTAACTGTCTTCAGAATATCTCTGCGACAGAGTTTCAAAAATAGGAATTATGTCACTTACTGCCAGTCGTAGTTGATCACGAAGGTATTTGTCTGTCAGTCGTGATCTAAATTTGGTTTTTACTATTTTCATTGTTGACAATAATTTTTCACAAACGTAAGTTGTAGCGAACATGGCTTCAAAAGAGCAAGCGAAAGAACGAAGCTTCGGATATTTATTTTTTGCCAAAGATTTGAAAATTTCAACATTTGTCAAGTCCTTACATCTAGCTTTCATTTAACATCACATAGTAAATCAGTCAGTTTAAATAAATTGCAGAGCTAACAGCATTATTCGTACATCTGCTGAAAAAGGATCGACGTACAGAAATAATAATAATAATAATAATAATAATAATAATAATAATAATAATAATAATAATAACCTTTAACGTTTCATGAGTGATATGTAGTATAACGCCGTTTTATGTTATACCTACAATACTTGTGAACAAATCATACATTTAATATTCTCATGGTATTGGCAAAAAAAAAAAAAATGCGTTCTTCCATTCTACTTGAAACTTTCGTTTTTGTAGAGGTACATGGTTTCGAGAGAGACATTGGACGATACGCCACTCGTAGGTCAGAGACAAATACAAATGGAACGGAGTTTGACTCCAGTGAGTGAGAGGGTGGGGGTTGGGGGAGGTAGGAAGCGAGAGAAATGCACAGCAATCATTGCGAGCCACAATGTGCTCGCGAGTCACATTTTCGCCACGGCTGAGGTAGGGATACACGTTGAGTGTAAAAGTTTACGTCACGTAAGGTGTAGGAATTAATAAAAAAATGCAACTCAACTATTCTCTACAAGTATTGTGGAGTATAGTTGTTTCTTAACGGTACATTGAAGATAAGGAAAAAAAAAAAGAGTACGGTATGTGACGTTGGTAATGGAAAAAATGGAAGGAAATACAGAAGATGTAGAAGGAAGTAGAAAGCATGTAAATGCATAGAGTACGTAGGAAGATATGGCGCATAGAAGTTATAGGAGGATGACAGCAGGGGTGTACAAAAGTTACAGACTAGGTTATAGAAGAAAGAAGAAGTGTAGAAGTTATATGAGAAGGAATACTAAAGCATATATAGAAGGGGTAAAACAAAAATTAAGGATGATCAAAGAATATACAGAGTGATTCAAAAGTCCGGTGACAGAGACAAACTCCGTTATTAGCGCAGATAGCGAAAAATGTAAAGAGGTGAAAGATGTTGGAAATATTATGTAGTTTTCAATCTAAAGTGCTTGAATTTTCAACGGCTTTTAGAGAATCCGAAGATTCATTGCCGCCCTCACATAACCCCTCCATTGGCCCCTATGCTGAACAAGATTAATCCAGTCCCTAGCATCGTATTCCACATCCTTCAAATCCATTTTAATATTATCCTCCCATCTACGTCTCGGCCTCCCCAAAGATCTTTTTCCTCCGGTCTCCCACCTAACACTCTATATGCATTTCTAGATTCGCCCATACGTGCTACATGCCCTGCAGTTCTGCGTTATGTAACTTTCTCCATTCAACGTAGAATACACCGTTGAGGCTGTCCGGTCAATCTAATGCTGTCTTAATAGTATCTTTTTCCGCTAGATCTACCGGATTTTAGGTACATATTATTTAACATTATCCTGTAACTTCATCCCTCTTAGCCCCAAATATTTTTCTAGCACGAAAATCTCAAAATTCTGTGCCACTGTCTTTTAATACAAATTAATATACAGGGTGATTCAAAAGTTCGGCGATATAGACAAATTCCATTATTAGTGCAGATAGCGAAAAATGAAATGAGAGGAAACTTGTTGGAAATGTGTAGTTTTAAATCTAATATGCTTGAATTTTCAAAGTAGAATATACCTACGTAAAGATTAGCCTGTTACTTTTTGGTCCTACAGAATATTAAATATTAATAGTAGAATATACCGTTGGGACTCTAAACTAGTACGACAAATCAGTCAAGCCCAATACTCTCAAATTAGTGGCTTTTCTGCTAGTTCTAGTGTATTTTAGACACGTATTCTTTAATTTTATTTTTTATTGGGTTATTTTACGACGCTGTATCAACATCTAGGTTATTTAGCGTCTGAATGATATGAAGATGATAATGCCGGTGAAATGAGTCCGGGGTCCAGCACCGAAAGTTACCCAGCATTTGCTCGTATTGGGTTGAGGAAAACCCCGGAAAAAACCTCAACCAGGTAACTTGCCCCGACCGGGATTCGAACCCGGGCCACCTGGTTTCGCGGCCAGACGCGCTGACCGTTACTCCACAGGTGTGGACACGTATTCTTTAACAGAGAACAATAGCTTCCATGCAGAGTTTAACGGTTATTCAACTTCTCACAGTGGAAAGAAAAAAAATTATGTACCTTGACAGCATAAGAATTCAGAGGAATATCATTCTTGTCTGACGGTTTTCCCTGAACTTATATTGGCAATACTGCTAATCATCGTCATCATTTCGTAATTTACCCTATACACTACGTATGGCCTATTCCATATGAAATCGATCAGTAAAAAACCTCGCATTTTTATACTCTAATTTTTTTCCCTATTTATACAAGGTGCTGAGGAGAGTGGATTTTCAAAAATATACTATCGAAAGTCAAACGGTTTTCGTATTATTGAGCGACAAATTTAGCGTATTTTATAAAAACAAGCCTCTTTCAGCGCTCAGAACTCTGGAACCATTTACTGCACAACATTGAACGAGAGCTCATTTTGAAGCTGACATTTGGTAGGTTATGATAAGAAGTAATCCTTATTTTTATTGTGTACAGAGAGACAGATAATCTGATTTTACTTGCTTTTAGGCTTTTTGTCAATTTGTAAAAATGTAAAAAAATATATATTGAAAAAAAAAACTTGCATTATTAAGAGGCATTCGGCATTGTTTGGTTAGTGGTACAGCAATAAGTTTCGAGGGTATTAAATAGATTATTTTCACACGCCTAGACTTGAACGGCGCAGTACCGCACGCACTTGCCGAGAGCTGAAGTTAAGCGAGCGTTGGGCGTCATTTTACTTCTGTGTTTATGAAAACCTGTGATAAAGCTAGCACAGCCATTACTGCTAGACGACACATCACGTGTTTATGTCTCCTGGCCTTGCTTACCTTGGCTAGCTTCGGCCTCACAGTCAGCTGGTTAGTTCAAGCGCGTACTATTTATTTTCTTTATTTGATATTTTCAGTGCTTTCTTATCAAAGTACCATCAGTAAAAAATATGTGTTTATTTGTACTTTCAATGCGGAATCTAACTATATATTTTTTAAATATTTTTTTCCTTGGCAAAGGCGTCATAATGAGGAAAAATCTAAATTTCTCAATTTCCATAAAAAGTAAGAAAATATGTTTATATGTCAATATAAACTTTAATTTCTCTGCATCAAAATAAACCATGATTTTGATCATTGGGTGAAAGGGTTTCGAAGTTACAACAGTTTAAAGTTCCTAATTTTATGAAAATACGATAAATTTAAATATTTTAAATTTAAACACTATTAAGTTCTGATGCCTCAAACTTTGCACAAAGCATTGTATCACAGTTCTCTACGTACAAAAAAAGTTTTATTGTATTTAGAAATTGTAAGGCCAATTTTCTCTATATTTCTGTCGATTTGAGATGGAATAGCTCGTATGTCGAAATGTAGGGGATTAGAATACATATGAAAAAGTACAGAAGTAAGTAAGAGAATTGAATAGGAGGAGAGAAATTAAAGAAAAAATTAATTAGTGGAATAAAAATGTATATACATAAGTAATGAATTATGAAATAAAACTGGGAAGAATAAAAAGAAAGAAATATAGAAAAATAAATGGAGAAGGAGGAGCAGAAGAAGAAGAAGAAGACTGTAATGTCACCTGATGACCAGCTGATCCCTTCCTACAGAATCCCGCTATAAATATCACCGAGGCGAGATCTGGCTGATAAGAATTCAACTCACACAAAACAAGTTGAAACAATGCTATGTGAGGGTCTATCCAGCTATCCCTCTTTTAAGGTTAGAATTTCATCCTGCCCCAGCGTGGAACGAGGAGGGGTTGGGCGAGGGTGGGGTGGTTATGTAGCCGAGCGGATCTCGAGGGTGGTTTTCTTTATGTTACTGTCCTGGAATTCGTTTGTACAGAATAAAGCAAAACGGTGATGAACCCCCTCTTTTTTCCGGGGAAATGGGCCGAAAGAGTCTGACCTCATTCTGCGAAATGGGTTCTCTTCGTCGATTGGTCTTCCCTCTTCCACCACATTGAGACCTGCTATAGCGATTATGTGTGTTCGGAGTTCGGTTCCAGTTACGGACATCTGCTACTTTCACCGGGCTTGAAATTTGTGGTGTACAACTTTTCTTATGTAATTTTCTTCTTGTCAGGATGGTTTTTTTTTTTATTTTTTTAGTTGGTTATTTAACGACGCTGTATCAACTACTAGGTTATTTAGCGTCGATGATATTGGTGATAGCGAGATGGTATTTGGCGAGATGAGGCCGAGGATTCGCCATAGATTACCTGGCATTCACCTTACGGTTGGGGAAAACCTCGGAAAAAAACCCCACCAGGGTCAGGATGGTTGAAAGCGCAGTTGTTCATAAGGAGTGAATCGCAAAACTCATAGCTTAAGGGATTAGGTATAGCTTACAGCAGAAAAAATTTTTGAAAATATTCAACTTTTTTTTTTCCTCCATTACTGCATCTTGTACAATAATGAAAATTGTATGTGTAAATCACTGTCCTTCTGCTATATGAAAAAAATATTTTTACGATTTAAAAAACTATTTATATATATTTTTTTTTTTTTTCAAAATTCAAAATCATGCCAGTTTACTGTACAGTGATGAAGCGTTTCTCTCAAAACTCATAAACTTGTTAATTTTTTCATGTTCTTTCTCTTTTATTTTATTTCTGAAACTCATGTTTACAATATCATGCTCTTTCAATTACATTCCTTAATAAATAGGCCTAACATATATTTTTATTTTGTGTTAGAAGAAAATACTGATATTTGACCATTTTTTTTTAATGAATTTATTTTTTATTAGACAATCTATCAAAGGTAGAGAGGTGATCTTGCATCATGTAGTACATATGACATGCATAAATACACAAAAAATGTCATCACAGAATGTTGGATAGTTTTTTAGTTATGTGGGATACGCTTCATCACTGCACAGTGAACTGAATTTTGAAAAGAAAAATGTCGGACATTGTTTAGTTTCAAAAATAAACTAAAATTGCATTTTTTTCAATTCTGATTTCTTTCAGTTATAAACCTTTTCTATGCAATAATTTTGTAAAAATATATAAATATCTTTTTTCTTCCTTTCCCCGTTTTGTTCTCTTGATCACCAGATGAATTTATCATCATACCTGTTTTATTGTGAAATTGATTTAATTTTCGTATTTCTTTTCTTTTTTTATTATTTTATTACATTCCATTTTGTTATATTCTTCCTTACGTTCTTCATATTAACCATTTGTACTAAATGAGTTGCTTTTACTATATTTCAATGTATTTTACTTTCTTTTTCTTTTTTTATTATGGTATTATTTTCATCTTGTTTAGTGTCGATTTATTATGCTATTACCATTATTTTTTGTAATATGTTAGTATTCTGTTCTTTAACTTTTTGTTAAATTTTTCACTGATTTTATACTTTGTGACCTGATAGAGTGTAAGAGAAGGTCCTATGGCCTTAACTCTGCCAGTATAAATAAAGAATTATTACTATTATTATTATTATTATTATTATTATTATTATTAATACTAATCATGACCCTTTGAAATAATTCAAGCCTCAAAGTCAAGTGATGTTTTATCAGAGGTTTATGGTACACCCTGTGTAATGAGAAAATGTGTCATTTACATGGAACCGTTCATTTTTGTACTGTAGTAAAAGAGGAGAAAATGAAACTTAGAAGTTGATAAGGATATGTACCCAGTAATATGTTAGTATTCGGTTCTTTAACTTTTTGTTAAATTTTTCACTGATTCTATACTTTGTGACGTGGTAGAGTGTAAGAGAAGGCCCTATGGCCTTAACTCTGCCAGTATAAATAAAGAATTATTATTATTATTATTATTATTATTATTAATACTAATCATGACCCTTTGAAATAATTCAAGCCTCAAAGTCAAGTGATGTTTTATCCTAGGTTTATGGTACACCCTGTGTAATAAGAAAATGTATCATTTACATGGAACCGTTCATTTTTATACTGTGGTAAAGAGGAGAAAATGAAACTTAGAAGTTGATATGGATATGTAATATGTTAGTATTCTGTTCTTTAACTTTTTGTTAAATTTTTCACTGATTGTATACTTTGTGACCTGGTAGAGTGTAAGAGAAGGCCCTATGGTCTTAACTCTGCCAGTATAAATAAATTATTATTATTATTATTATTATTATTATTATTATTATTATTATTATTATTAATACTAGTCATGACCCTTTGAAATAATTCACGCCTCAAAGTCAAGTTATGTTTTATCCGAGGTTTATGATACACCCTGTGTAAATGGAAAAATGTGTCATTTACATGGAACCGTTCATTTTTATACTGTGGTAAAAGAGGAGAAAATGAAACTTAGAAGTTGATAAGGACCTGTTCGAAATTGTCCATCAATCAACTTGAAAAGAAGCTGGATCGGAACACGATTCCATTTTTAAAGTTTGAATTCACTAGAAGTAACTAAGAGACTCGCCGTGGAGTGGAGGGGAGGAAATTAATCATTCACAAAAGAAGAAGCGAGATGGAGGCACGTAACGGCTTTATTTAAAAACGCTTGTTCTGGTGAAAAAGCTCCAAGAAAGTGGCGTGCGGGTGGAGGGGGCTGCCAGGCGCTGCTCAAGTTGGCAAACTTGTCAAACTAATTAGGGGACCAGTAAAACGATATTATATGACGGCCAGACCTCCTTAATGGGCCCTGGGCGGCGGCAAGAACAAGTTTGAAGGACCAGTCAAGTGCGAAATGTGAGAGTTTTACCGATACACGGCGTTTTTACTTTCCCATTACAGGGAGGAAAGAGAAAGTAATAAAACGACGAAAAGATCATTTGCAGGAAGATGACATATAATTTCTTATTATACGTAAAGAACATTTCATAACAATTTAAAGTCTGTATATTCTGAAGTATATAATTGTTTATGCTCGAAATTATACACCTGGTAGCAGCCCTTTAATGGACCTCATTAGAGTACACCTATTCATTAAAGTTCAGGTGTTCCACCAATCAGAAAACACCATTGTAGCAATATGAAAGTGCAAGTATCGATTATTCTCGGATATGCAATTGAAAGACAACTAGCGAAACGTGACGGAGGCTAGAAATCCAATACTGTCGCAGAAGGTTATGTTCTGTTACTATAATAATTAGCGTTGATTGTAAATAATATTCAAATAAATTCAATTTATCATCTCGTTTTTCAATGTCTAAATCAATTTCAAGGTTATATCAACATTAATTTTTATTTTACTCTCTAGATTATATCAAGATCAATGACATTTGTTTCTCGGAAAAAAAATCAATACTTTCGCGTCTGCGCACATCTCACAATTTACGAGATATTGCACAAGGTCAGTTCCGCTCCCCAGTCAGATAAGAATAACATGAATACTTATGAATAATTTCAAGTTAGAAATATGGTCGTGCATAAAAAGTCGTATGAAACTTGCCTATAATGGTAATTAAGATGCTCGTATGAAAATTATGAAACTCGCTTGCGCTCGTTTCATAAACATACTCGCGTCTTAATTACTACCATTATAGGCTCGTTGCATAATGTGCTATTATAGTTCATCTTTATGAATTTTTATTGAAAACACATTTTTACGTTAAACGTTTCTTCGCTTGGCATTCCAGAAATGAGATGTCAATATTAAGCTTTAATTGGTTATTTTACGACACTTTATCAACTGCTAAGGTTATCCAGCGTCTGAATGAGATGAAGGTGATAATGCCGGCGAAATGAGTCCAGGGTCCAACATCTAAAATCACCCAGCATTTGCTCTTCATGGGTTGAGGAAAAACCTGAACCACGTAACTTGTCCCTACCACGATTTGAACCTGGGTCCGCTCGTTTCAAGGTCAGGCATGCTAACCGTTACTCCACAGCGGTGGACCATTATTAATTATACAGTAGGCCTTGAATGACTGATCGTGATGTGCTTAAAAGTGTCAGTTTCGAATGTAACTAGCCGTGATAAAACATAAAGGGGAAACTAATGTAAAATCATTATTAATTTATTATTTGGACACAAATGGGCGTGACTAATAAATGCAGGGAGTATTATAAACAAAGTTAATTTAAACTAGTCTAGTTATAAAGTACTTAATTATAATATTAATTTCCAAATGAATCCAATTCTCTGTACTGACATATTTTTAGACTATTCATTACAGTTTCAGACAACTCATTGGCGTCATATTAATGTGTGAATCGTTTCCACTATCAATTGCATTGTTTTTTCTATTTATTTACTTAGTTTATTTATTTAGTTATTTATTTATTTTCTATTTATTTCTTTATTTATTTATATATTTATTTATTCATTAATTTACTTATTTAGCTTATTTATTAATTTACTTATTCATTACTTTACTTATTTATTTATTTATTTACTTATTTATTTCTTTACTTATTCATGTATTTACTTATTCATTACTTTACTTATTTGTTTACTTTATTTATTTATTTATTTACTTATTTATTTATTTATTTATTTACTTATTTATTTATTTACTTATTCATTACTTTACTTATTTATTTACTTATTTATTTACTTATTCATTACTTTACTTACTGATTTACTTAGTTTATTTATTTATTTATTTATTTATTTATTTATTTATTTATTTATTTACATATTCATTCATTTGCTTAGCCTATTTATTTGCTTACTTAGTTTATTTACTTATTTCTTTACTTATTCATTACTTGACTTATTTATTTACTTAGTTTATTTATTTATTTATTTACTAGTTTATTTATTTACATATTCATTAATTTGCTTAGCCCATTTATTTGCTTACTTAGTTTATTTACTTATTTATTTATTTATTTACTTATTCATTACTTTACTTATTTATATACTTAGTTTATTTATTTATTTACTAGTTTATTTATTTACATATTAATTCATTTGCTTAGCCTATTTATTTGCTTACTTAGTTTATTTATTTACTTATTCATTACTTTACTTATTTATTTACTTAGTTTATTTATTTATTTACTAGTTTATTTATTTACATATTCATTAATTTGCTTAGCCCATTTATTTGCTTACTTAGTTTATTTATTTATTTATTTATTTATTCATTACTTTACTTACTTTATTTATTTGTTTATTTATTTACTAGTTTATTTATTTACATATTCATTAATTTGCTTAGCCCATTTATTTCCTTACTTAGTTTATTTACTTATTTATTTACTTATTCATGAACTTATTTATGTATTTACTTATTCATGAACTAATTCATCTATTTACTTATTTATTAATAATTTATTTATTTGTCCTTACTCCATTGTCCTAATTTCTGTATACACGTTACATGGAATCATACGGATTTCCTCAAATATCCTGTCACTCTTTTCTTGTAGCACATAGTTGAAATCAAATTTCGTGATGTTAGCACAACACCGGATCTGCACCCAAAAATATAGTAGATCTGTATCATATGTAGATTCAGGCGGGAATCGAATTCCTAATACTCGGTTCCTCTCAGCTCCTCCTCAGCCGTCGTGGTTGGTCGACTAATAAGATCCCGAAGAACTAATTCAATAAAAATAGATTTTTGCGTAGCAGGCTTCGCAGAGCGACTGTAATGCGGTCGAGGCAAGACAACTTGCGGTAATTCATGCACATACAAATGACCGACAAATCTGATGTCGCCAGACGCTGTTATGCAAAGTGTGTGCCATGAGATGCACTCACAGGAGCAACTTTCTGCAACCCCCTCAACACTAAACTTTGTTCCTATGCCTTCTTTATCCTTTTTGTCTTCTTCCTAAGTGAAGCAAAGGGCTTTAAACATAGGCATGCTTACCTGTATTGACAAAATAGCCTGCATTCGTAAGAGATTCAAACAGAAGTATTACATTCAAACTGAGACAGTCAGGGGTGCCGTGGCAACAATCAAAACATTATCGCTGCATTTCATTGTTACTTTCTGCAAACAAGGAGTAGGTTACATAGACAATATTGAACGTCACAGCCTCTCATCGTAGTCGCGTGATCGTGATCATGCCTCCCAACTGCGATCGGGGTCTTCATGAGATGTTGTGTCATTGGTTGCTAGTTGGTTGACTGATGGGTTGGTTGATTGGTTAGTTAATTGGTTGGTTAACTGATTTGGTGACTGGATAATTGGTTGATTGATTGGCTCATTAGTTAGTTGGTTGTTATGTAGGTTAGATTGGTTTGTTGTTTTATTGATATATTGGTTGATTATTTTTGCCTAGTTGGTTAATTGGTTGTTTGATTTGTCAGTTGGTAGTTATTAGTGTCTGGTTGGCTGGTTATTTGGTTTATGGGTTGGTTTGCTGATTGGTTGGTTAGTTTATTGATTGGTTAGTTGGTCGATTGGTTGGGTAGATATTTGATTGATTGGTTAGTTGGTTGATGGTTAGTGGGTTGATTGATCAGTTAATTGATCGTTTAGTTGGTTGGTTAGTTGGTTGTTGATTGGTAAGTTAGTTGTTTGAGTACTTGGTTAGTTGGCTCATGGATAGTACGTTGATTGATCAGTTAATTGATTGTTTAGTTATTTGGTTAGTTTGTTGATTGGTTGTTTTTGGTTGGTTAGTTGTTTGATTGCTTGGTTAGTTGGTTTATGGATAGTGAGATGATTGTTCAGCTAATTGATTGTTTAGTTGGTTGATGGTTAGTAGGTTGATTAATCAATTTATTGTTTAACTGGTTTGTTAGATAATTGATTGGTTGGTTAGTTGGTTGTTTCATTGGTTGTTTAGTTTTCAATTGATCAGTTGATTGGTTGGTTAGTTGGTTGATTGGTTAGTTAGTTGAGTGGTTGATTTGTTTGTTGTTTGGTTGGATTGTTTGATTTCTTGGTTAGTTGGTTGATAGATTGGCTGATTAGTTGGTTGATTGGTTAGTTAGTTGAGTGGTTGATTTGTTTGATGTTTGGTTGGATTGTTTGATTTCTTGGTTAGTTGGTTGATAGATTGGCTGATTAGTTTGTTAGTTGGTTGATTGGTTAGTTATTTGAGTGGTTGATTTGTTTGTTGTTTGGTTGGATTGTTTGATTTCTTGGTTAGTTGGTTGATAGATTGGCTGATTAGTTTGTTAGTTGGTTGATTGGTTAGTTATTTGAGTGGTTGATTTGTTTGATTTCTTGGTTAGTTGGTTGATAGATTGGCTGATTAGTTGGTTGATTGGTTAGTTAGTTGAGTGGTTGATTTGTTTGATGTTTGGTTGGATTGTTTGATTTCTTGGTTAGTTGGTTGATAGATTGGCTGATTAGTTTGTTAGTTGGTTGATTGGTTAGTTATTTGAGTGGTTGATTTGTTTGTTGTTTGGTTGGATTGTTTGATTTCTTGGTTAGTTGGTTGATTGACTGATTTGTATCAGGAGGTCATAACGCCTGAGCACATCCGTTGCACTAACCCAGAAGTTAGATGCATTCTTATCCTATCTGTCAACTGTGCCAAGACATCGTGTATTTCCAGGATACTTGTAAGCAAGCATATATGTGGAGACATACGAATATACATGTGTTGAGTGGTATGAGGTATCCATTAGCACTTCAGATCAAATAGGCCTATGATTTTTGTGCACCCATGATGGAATAAATGCGAGCCGACTGTGTTGCCAGGCTAAGCTGGCTCCACCATCCGTCACACTACGTATTCCTCTCCAGCCATCAAATCCGTATAGAGAACCAACCTCTCGTGGCGATCTGCCGTCCATCACGATCTGTATGGGAGAAGGGGGACACATTCGAACAGATTTGATTTCCCACCTCAACACACGATGTTCATTATGTTGCCAGTAGTGTCAGCAGAAGACAGCCCTTCTGATGTACTGGCTGCCATTTTCCTTTATTATTTTTTTTGTGAACTCAGTGGATGCACTTGTATTGAAGTGCTTAGAAAGTATTAATTTATTTCGACCTCACACTTCTAGCGCTGCGTTACCACCATTTTTCATTTCCCACCTTGGGTTCCCTACCAAAAAATGTGTGTTGTTCGGGTAAAGGGTGATAAGTCATTTTTTTGTGCAGATGGAATTTTGTTCCCCAGATGAACCCACAAGTTAAATTATACAAGTGAGTGTGTGAAAATCAAAAGAATACTAGCGGTTGATGTGTTTTATTTGCGTAGAAAATTATTTTCAATAAGGGTTTCAAGTTCAATTTTCATTTATCTACAAACTCATTTTTATGACTCACCTCCCTTTACCCAAACAACACAGAAATATTCCCAGTATCATTCTCTCTTACTTCTTAAATTTATGAAAAGTTATTCTGAAACACCCTTTATAATGAGGCGGATTACATCAGTGGGGAATTCTGGGGAATGTTTTCTACATCAGCACTGACGAACGGCTGTCAAAAAATAATGTACGACAGGCATGTTATAAGTGATTTTATTTTGTTCGTAGGTTCACTCTACTTGGTCTACTTCCTCGTTTCGAAAACATCTCTTCTCTCAAAATAAAATATCATTTATAACACTTGTATTTTAAATAATTATTCTCTGTGCCAAATTGGTGAAGTGTGTGTATGTGTGTGTGTGTGTGTGTGTGCGTGCGTTGAAATTGATTCTTTGTTGCACCTTCACCATGCTTTTTCTCTTTACTTTTTATTCACTGAGATATGAAAATAAGGGAGTGGTGATAAATTTACACGTGGTAAATCTATTACACGAGTCCACACCTGTGGAGTAACGGTTAACGCGTCTGGCCGCGAAATCAGGTGACCCGGGTTCGAATCCTGGTCGGGGCAAGTTACCTGGTTGAGGTTTTTTCCGGGATTTTTCCTCATTCCAATTTGAGCAAATGCTGGGTAACTTTCGGTGCTGGACCCCGGACTCATTTCACCGGCATTATCACCTTCATCTCTTTCAGACGCTAAATAACCTAAGACAGTGATTGCCAAAAGCTGTGTAGCGACACATGCCCCTGCCTCCACTCAAGCGTAACCATGGCATCATATCCCCACCCTCTGTTTACAGCCATCACTTCGATATAAGTAAAGACATTTATCAGCAGCTGACGTACGCATGTAATGTTACAAGTATGTAGGATAATATGTTTCGATGTCTTTTCCAAAACAGATAGTAAGTAAAAACGTAATTTTAAGGAGCATGGAAGGAAAAGTATTTATTCTGTGCAGATGGCAAAAATATGAGATACTTAATTTGTTGTAAAATTTTAAATGAAGTATAAAAGAACAATGTACGTTGTCATTATTTTTCTTGTTATGAAGACTACCACGCCCTTACCTGTAACTTGAATAATAAACGAACAATAAAAAGTAACGGCTTCCATGTCTTAATCGGGGTAAAATACATCGACTTTTTTTTCGACTTATGTAGTGTAATTTGTATATTTCATTAATAAATAAAAAATAAAAAGTATTGGCGTCTATGATTTAATCGGTGTAAAATACTTCCACGTTTTTTTTTTCTACGTATGAGTGTAATTTGAATATTTCATTAATAAGTAAACAATAAAAAATATCGGCTCCTATGTATTAATCGGAGTAAAATACTTCAACTTTTTTTTTAAGTATGTAGTGTAATTTACAACTTCGTGACCAGCCTGGTACGTTTTTCTAATTTCAAATCACTGCTGATGTAAAGTACACGATCTTTCTGTGTTAAATAAGAAAATAAATGTATCTTATTTTATTAATAATACGAAAATAATGAATTGGAGAATAAAAAATTAACATGGGAAAAAGAGTGTATAGTTAATAAGTAGAAGAATATTATATTGCTTTTGTTTTTTGGTCACAGTTCGTCTCTGCACTGTTATTCACTGCATTACCTGAGGAGATACCCACTCCACCCCTCTCCCTGCGATAGTGGTGTGCGGGTTGCATTTCTATTACATCACAGTTTCGTGGTGTTTGGCAACCACTGACCTAAGATGTTGATACAGCGTCGTAAAATAACCTACTAAACTAAAATAAAAGTCGATTACACGAATGTGAGGTACTTCTAAAATAATGATATACAAATTTTTAGCGGGATTCGCGATGTTTGAAAGAAAGTCTTCCGGTGTGGAAAGTCAGCTCTTCAGCGTTTAGCCGGTTGCCTAACGTTCCAGTTGTTTACTCGCAGTGTTCGAAAGGATTTAGCTCAGACTTCATTTTCAATTTAAGGAAAACTGGATAAGACGTCCCAGAATCCAAACAAGTGGCTTAGGAACTTCCTTCGGAAATGCGCTCTATCGATACACATTCGATTTCTTTTCGCAATTTAATCGCGAGACGTGTTTGCTTGCAGGCGCGAAATCACGCCATGTCAATATTTCCTCTGGCGCAACCGTTGAGTTCATCTCACACTGGAAATCCCAACACGTGTGTGTGGTGCATGCATAAGAGAATACCCGTGTTGGATTGTGGAATACAAGAGAAGAGCAAGCTACCACATAGTGATAGGGGTTATTAATAAATTAAGTTGTCTTATAATAATAATAATAATAATAATAATAATAATAATAATAATAATAATAATTATTATTATTATTATTATTATTATTATTATTATTATTATTATTATTATTATTTATTTATTTATTTATTTATTTACTTACTTATTTACTTACTTAGATATTTATTCATTTATTTACTTACTTATTTATTTGTTTATTTATTTATTTATTCATTCATTCACTCCATTCATTCATTCATATATTTATTGATTCATTTATTCATTCATGTATTTATTTATTTTGTTATTATTTATTTATTTATTCATTCATTCATTTATTCATTCTTTCATTCAGTTATTTATTTTATTTATTTACTTAATACTTATTTATTTATTTACTTATTTTTTATTAATATTTACTTACATATTCATTTATTTATTTATATTTACCTATTTATTTACTTATTTATATATTCATTCATTCATTCACGTATTTTTTATTTCTTTTGTTATTTATTTATTTATTCTTTCATTCATTCATTAATTCATTCATTCATCCATTCATTCATTTATTTAATTAGTCATTTTTTAGTTATTTATTTATTTACTTACATATTTATTTATTTATTTATTTATTTATTTATTTATATTTACTTATTTATTTACTTATTTATATATTCATTCATTCATTCATTCACGTATTTTTTATTTATTTTGTTATTTATTTATTTATTCTTTCATTCATTCATTTATTCATTCATTCATCCATTCATTCATTTATTTAATTAGTTATTTTTTAGTTATTTATTTATTTACTTACATATTTATTTATTTATTTATATTTACTTATTTATTTACTTATTTATATATTCATTCATTCATTCACGTATTTTATATTTATTTTGTTATTTATTTATTCTTTCATTCATTCATTTATTCATTCATCCATTCATTCATTTATTTAATTAGTTATTTTTTAGTTATTTATTTATTTACTTACATATTTATTTATTTATTTATATTTACTTATTTATATATTCATTCATTCATTCATTCACGTATTTTTTATTTATTTTGTTATTTATTTATTTATTCTTTCATTCATTCATTTATTCATTCACTCATCCATTCATTCATTTATTTAATTAGTTATTTTTTAGTTATTTATTTACTTACATATTTATTTATTTATATTTACTTATTTATTTATTTATTTACTTATTTACTTACTTACTTACATACATACTTATTTATTTATTTATTTGTTTATTTATGTATTTATTCATTTATTTATTCATTCAATCATTCATTCATCTATTTATCTATTTATGTATTTATTTATCAGAGTTTCCTCAAATCAGAGACTGCCATTAGACAAAGCATACAAAACAAACAAAAGAACAAATAGACAATGAAAGATAACAGAGTAAGAAAAATGACAAACAAGTAAACAAACAAACAAACAAACAATGGAAGTTAACAAAGTAGGAAATGTAACTTACAGTTTTTTCTATTATTTCACTTTTCTGCGCTAACTTTCTTTGTTACAGGATGCATTGTTAACAGAATCGATTTATTTCAGTCTTGTTAGCTTACTTTTTATGAAGGGTGAAGTTAAAAAAAATATACGATTAAAACGTCTAGGGGTAATTATTATGTTTCAAGTCATACCATAAATTCTCTTTATCTGCGAGGAAAGGAAGCCTTTTATTTAAAGAGAAAAATTAAGAGGTTAATAAACTTTGTGGATGCTTAATGTTGCAAAAATATGTAACTTATAGATTTCATCTAGTATTTCATATTCATAGTTCATTATGTATCTCTCAAATCCAAGTTATATTCTGCTTATGTAGTACTGAGATGGTAACCGGAGTGTTTTTGCAGAGAAAGACGTTCCAAATTCTTGCACTAGTTGTTGTTTATTAAAGTGTAATCCAGCATGCTGACGACTCCGGCTGCAGTAACCTCATAATAAGACATAAACCCCGCTTCACGACTCCTCAGTTTCCGTGACATTTCTGCACAGTACAAAGCATGACTTGAAGGCTTTGAAACTACGTTGCGTAAAATAAAAACTGTTGTCTGTGTTTCTTTTATTATTCTTTCATGTGTGTTATGGCACAAAATGACTTACAATGAAGCATTTTCCAACATATGTTGGGCTCTTGTCGTAGTCCTGATATCGAACGGTTTTCTGACGAAATGTGCATATCTGAAATACCTCCCAATCGCCAATTTTGCTTTCAAGCGCAATATTCTACCATAAAACAAATAACCGAATAAGTGATATATCTGTATATGAAACAAGGAGTCGAAGTCAGGATAGAAGAAGAAATGTCTGAATGAATTGAAATAGAGCGAGGAGTACGACAAGGATGCCCTTTATCATCTACCCCAGCGGTGGCGAAAATGTAATCGTGTGCCGAGCCACTGTGTAACCTGCAACGTGCATAGCACCTATGGAGGGAGGCGGACACCTGAAGGGGAAGTGAAGCAACTGTCTGACTTATTGACGGATTTTCATTTTCCTTACGTCAAGCACTTAAATATAATTTTATACAGTACAAGATTACAAACTAATGTTTAGTACGTGTAACGAAGAAAGAAATGAACAATAAATGAACATTATCACAACCTAAAATTAACTGTCTTCAGAATGTCTCTGCGACAGAGTTTCAAAATCAGGAATTATATCACTTACTGCCAGTCGTAGTTGATCACGAAGGTATTTGTCTGTCAGTCGTGATCTAAATTTTGGTTTTTACTATTTGAATTATTGAAAATAATTTTTCACAAACGTAAGTTGTAGCGAACATGTCTTCAACAGAGCAAGCGAAAGAACGAAGCTTCGGATATTTATTTTTTGGCAAAGATTTGAAAGTTCAACATTTGTCAAGTCCTTACATCTAGCTTTCATTTGACATCACATAGTAAATCAGTGAGTTCAAATTTAAGAGCTAACCGCATTATTCGTACATCTGCTGAAAAAGGGTCGACGTACAGAGATGATGAAGATGAAGATGATGATGATGATGATGATGATGATGATGATGATGATGATGATGATGATGATGATGACGATGACGACGACGACGACACTTAACCTTTTAATGTTTCATCAGTAGCATTTGTGATGTTTTCTGCATATGTGGAGGTGTTTTGTATGCTAATCACACTCACAGAGACATCAACACAAATAGGGAAATACTACACATCCAACCAAAAAGCCAGAAACTAAACACACTAGAACAATATGAAATATACAGACACACAAAAACACACCCCAACGAAATTCTCAACACACAACTCAACTTCAAAACACACACACTCTTGGACTCTACAATATACCACACGAACACACCCTCACAGGAAACAGAACAAGTGGCGCCAAGACCAACAACGACCAGTTCTGAAGATGACCCATAAATAGGTCGAAACACGTAAACGAAGTACGTTGAAATTTAACACAGAAAAGTCTTACCATACATATTCCGCAATGATACAGTGTTAAAAGTTGTGTAATCGAGATGTATAAAAAAATTTCATTTCCCAAAATTAAAAAAAAAAAAATAAAACATGCAAAGTGTTTGAAGGAACAACAGTCTCCCCTACCTAGGATCGAACTCTGGTTTCCTTGCTGAGAAGCCATATATCAGAACTAGTGCTGTTTTCATCTCTGGCATCGAACCTGATTCACCGTTACAGAAGACCGCAACGGCATTAAGCGTCCAGTCCCAGCACTAATTGAAATAGGAACACTAATTGAATGAATAAAATAGCCCCAGGTAATCCTGGCGTAGCGCCTTGCTAAATGGGAATCGTCCATTAGGATCACGTATTATTATTAATGTATACGAAAATCATTCTGGCGGATTATCAGTGTTTATCTGTTTAACAGTAAAGCGCTAGCGTTCACACACGTTTCATTTAGTTAGGTAGGGATATATAATTTAGCATTTCAAATACGTTCGAGTGTCCAAATTATGAAAATTAAACATGAGTAACGGGGCAACAGTAGACATGTTTCTGCTAGCAAATGTTCCACAGGTTGTAACACAACTGTTCGTCCGCTGCAGTGGCTAAATAGTCAGATCTTCAGCCTGTCATGTAGATGGTCGCGTTCGAGTCCCGGTCAGGTCTGGGATCCTTCTGTGACTATTACACTTTTACTACCGTCAACCGGGTATACTTTACACAAGTGGGGTAACTTTACACATTTCTAGAAAAATGGTGTATAACAGTTTTAATAATGGCACACACTTCAGTCTACCACACATACTGTACAGGACTGGTAACTGTGTCCGCGGTCTTGTTGGTGAGGAAAAGGTTTTCTGAGGGAAGCGAAGAGGGAGGTGGGAGTTGAGCTTATTGGTAAACGTACTATTATACGTGCAAGAAACATTTCCTCTTACCTTGTCTTCGCCTAGGCTTGCAGTGTGTTGCAGACGGAGTCGCGTTTCACTCGGATTCTTCAGAAGATGAACTGCCATTTTCACTATCGCTGCTTCACTATCACTATCAGTGTTCAAGTTGATTGATATTTGGTCAATTACATCTGGAACTACTCCGTCCTTTTCCCAGTATTCTGCTTCTAAATTGGCGACGTGGTGGCAGAAACCTGCCCAATCTTGTCGTGTTACCTCCTGTATTGCGTTCTTCGTAGTTTCGCGCAGCTTTGTTAAAGACAAATCTCCTGTAACATTCGTGTCCCTTACAATTCTCTTGATTTTCGACCATGCGAGTTCGATGGCATTTAGATCACACATATATGGAGGAAGACGTATCACAACATGGCCACTACCTGACAACATGTTATCTATTCTGTACGTCTTCTCCTTTGGTTTCAGTGGAAGAATCAGTTTATAAAGGTCGTTCTTACGCATTGTCTCATTGCACTCGACTCCTTTCTTTCTCAGCCACTCTATCATGTCCCCTTTGAGGGCATAGGGTGATGGCGCTTTATCAACCTGAATACAATGGTATGGTGCACAACAGAATTTGGCTGAAGATTTGGCATAAGTTGATTAACTACCCACTTTTGAAAATTGCCGCTATTCATTTGCCCATGGTAGTCTCCTGTTGTAGAGCCAGCTTTGTATATTAGTTCTGCACCGGCAAGAAAACCACTTGCGCCCCCGGCATGTAGTATTATCAGTCTGTTCCCCGAATTCATATTGTCCTGAACTCCCATTACGTCATCACTTTGCCAACATCTTCGGTGAGTTAGATTGCTATCGACCCACGTCTCGTCTACGTATACAATTTCACGTCCTTCTTCTCGATACTTCTTCATTTTACGCAGATAGTTTGCCCTCCAATCTATAATATCCGGTCTTTCTACCAAGATTTTTCGTTTTGACTGGCATTTCCTCCATCGAAACCCCATGCTTTTCACGACTCTGTTTAGTGATTTTCTGCCCCAAGGAAAATTGATTTTTTCTTTAATTACCGTCAAAAGTTTAGGTATTGTCGGCACTCTCTTTTCTTGTATATAAAAGTCTTGTATTGTATTTCTTATAACACACTTGTCGAAGTCGTCTACATGCAGTATATTACGAGATATTATTCGAGACGATTTCAGAAGTCTATCCAGACTGTTTTCTTTTCTTACCTTATGTTCCTTCTTAATCTTCTTTATTGTACTATACCCTACTCCTGTTGTCACATAGAATCAGTTCTACGGAGTTGCTACACATTGTCTGTAATGTGCTGCCTTCTAAACATTTTTTCTGGAAATGTGTAAAGTTACCCCCCTTGTGTAAAGTATACCCGGTTGACGGTACGTCATACTACTTTTGACCAATAAAACGGTACAAAAGGACGTGTTTCAACTCATCATGGCTGTTTATCCTACAATTTTATTACTTCCCTAGCATTTGCTTGTTTTTATCACTTCCCTAGCATTTGTTTCTTTCTTTGCCAACATTTCAAACTACAAATTCTTTACGGTACCACGGGGTTGTTTCCGATCTCTGATAACGAATTTGAATGACGTCATGTGCGTCAGGAATCACACCGACAGCTGAATTGCGGCGAGAGGTGACAGACCAGTAGTGAGTGATTTCATAATCAGAGTGCACGGTGTATCACAGTAGCAATTCCCAAGAAAATCGAGCCTTTTTGGAAGGGGTACATAACAGCTCTTTCCGGTGCCAAGTATAGTTACGTGAAAATCATAGGAGCCTGCAAAAAAACGTGGTTTCGTTATTTCCAAGAAAGGCATCTTGTGTGTACCTAATAAGACTGACAAAGCTCGGATGGGATTAATTCCAGATTGGAAAAAGCAAGCAAATCCACCCCACGTCACACGTCGCCGCACCCCACGAGATGATACAAATTAATTCCATTCGAGCTTTACCAATCTTATTGAGTACATAGAAGATACCTTTCTTTGGAAGTAACGAAACCTCGTTTATTGCAGGCTGCTTTTATTTTCACGTAACTGTACTTGGCATCGGAAAGGGTCGTTATGTACCCCTAGCAAAAAGACTCGATTTTCTTGGGAATTTCTGCTGTGAGTCGCCGTGCACTCTGACTATGAGATCACTCACTACTGGTCTGTCACCTTGCGCCACAGTTCAGCTGTCGTGTGACTCCTGACGCACATGATGTCTTTCAAATTCGTTATCAAAGATCGGAAACAACCCTGTATAAAAAGTTTTGTGACCGTTATTTATTTCCCGCATAGATAGTGAACTGAAAATGGCGGCTCCTTTCAAACGTTTTGGTGAAGCTAACATTGTGAAATAGAATTTTAGTAAGTCAATATCTATTTTTATTGTATTAGAGTACTTTATTTCTTCTAATCTTTATATACTTTCTTCTGCTTTATCACCTCGCTACTACAATTTGTTTTTGTGTTTGCAAACATTACAAACTACAAATTCTTTACGGTACTATGAAATATGCTTTGCGAACGTCATTTGTTTACCGCATAGATTGTCAACTGAAAATGGCGGCTCCCTTCAATCATGGTTTTGGTGAAGCTAACATTAGTGAAATATAATTTTAGTAAGTCAATTAATATTTATTTTATTGTATTAGAGTATTATATTTCTTCTAATCTTTATATAATACTTTCTTCTGTTTCTATCACCTCCCTACCATTTGTTTCTTTGTTTGCCAACATTTCAAAATGCAAATCCTTTACGGTACTATAAAACATGCTTTGCGATCGTAATTTCTTTCCCGCATTTGTTTCAACTGAAAATGACTGCTCCCTTCAAACGTTTTGATGAAACTGACATCAGTGAAATAGAATTTTAGTAAGTCAATCAATATCTATTTTATTGTAATAGAGTACTTTATTTCTTCTAATCTTTATATACTTTCTTCTGTTTTTATTACCTATCTACTACCATTTGTTTCTTTGTTTGCCAATATTAATAAAGTGCAAATTCTTGATGGTACCACAGCCTAGTATATACAGTCGCAAAGCTCAATACGTAGTAAATATGCAAACATTAGATAGTTGCTCACCACTAGGATCGCTAATATCGCCTCATTACAGGCAATGCAAAATAGTACCGGCACAGTCTATTGTTTCTATCACCCTCAAAACTCAAGCTTCGTGACTGTATATATTAGACTGTGATGGTACTATAAAACATGCTTTGCGATGGTCAATTCTTTACCGAATAGATAGTGAACTGAAAATGGCGGCTCCGTTGAAACATTTTGGTGAAGCTAACATTAGTGAAATAGAATTTTAGTAAGTCAATATTTTATTGTATTAGAGTACTTAATTTCATCTAATCTTTATATACTTTCTTCTAATCGTGTAATATTAAATTAAATCCCACTCGAGTTTTGATTTTCTCTAGATAAATCAAAACCTCTAGTGAGATTACTGTTGAAAAAAAAAACACGTTTTAAAGGTCGTCAGCTCGAATGCTGAAATAATCGATGAAGAATGCCTAGGCCTATATTTTGCGCACGTAAAAAAATAACCACTCACGATTGAAGTGGTACTACGCATTGTTGTTTAAAAACTTGAATTTAAACATAAGCAGTGCATGGAATCTTACGACTTTCGATATTATTAAAACGATCTTTGTTTAAAATGAGATGCGTCTATTACGCGAGGATTTTTTTTTTCTTTTTGGCGTAAGGAGGGAGCGTAGTAGTGAGTTCAGTGACCCCCTACGTCTGGCGTAGATATAACGTTCAGTATCGGGACCGAAAACCCACTGTCTGATAACCAAACACTATTTCAATAAAGAAAATCCCCTTAGTGGTGAAATAAACGTGAATTCACACATACGAGTAAACGAAGAAATTGTGTACGGGTATCACATTTATTTTATTGATTTCAAATGTACGTGATTTATCGGCAATCGAACTACAGAACAGCCGGGAGGAGACGTCAGCTGACTTACGTCACAGAGGCACGAAATTGAATACAAAGTTGAAGTTTTATTTCGCAGATGTCCGGGCGGACGGACGGACGGACGGACGGACAGATAAATGGTTTCTTTAGGAGTATCAGAAAGTTTGGAGGCGTACCTGCTGCAGGGATGCAATCCCCGGCTTAGCAGCCTGCAACACTAGAGCCCGCTTGTTTCCTAATAGAAAAAACACTCGAGATACGAGAGAACTTCCCTTCAAGTCATATGCGGACTATATCGCAAAAACGCTGGCCGCCTGCAACAAGGACGCAAGGGACTCCAAGCGGGTCACTCGCACAGGGGTGTGTAAATATTGAGAGGAAGTAAAGCAGTTGTTTATAAGGCTTCTCGTAAAAGATGCCGTGCAAGGGTTTGGTTCCTGACGGCCCTTGAAACAACGAATGTTTAATTGACAATATGTCTCGGTACAGAACCGTTATGAAACTGCCTCAGCAATCAAAAGCAGGGGCAAGCTGGAGGCGATTTTTTCAGTTTTATTACCATGACAACTACGGAGCGTATTATATTGATGTTCTTATTTATTTATTTGTTTATTTGTTAGGCTACTCGTTTATTTAATTATTTATTTACTTATTTGATAGGCTACTCGTTTATTTATTTATTTATTTACTTGTTTATATATTACGCCACTCGTTTATTTATTTATTTATTTGTTTATTTATTTGTATAGACTACTCGTTTATTTATTTAGGCTACTCGTTTATTTATTTATTTGTATAGACTACACGTTTATTTATTTATTTAGGCTACTCGTTTATTTATTTATTTATTTGTTTATTTATTTGTATAGACTACACGTTTATTTATTTATTTAGGCTACTAGTTTATTTATTTCTTTATTTATTTATTTACTTGTTTAATTGTTAGGCTACTCGTTTATTTATTTATTTGTTTATTTATTTATTTATTTATTTATTTATTTATTTATTTATTTATTTATTTATTTATTTTAGTTGTTTATTTGTTTAGGCTACTCGTTTGTTCATTTATTTATTTATTTATTTATTTATTTATTTATTTACTTGTTTAGCTTTTAGGCTACTCGTTTATTTGTTTATTTATTTATTTATTTATTTACTTATTTATTTTAGTTGTTTATTTGTTTAGGCTACTCGTTTATTTATTTATTTATTTATTTATTTATTTATTTATTTATTTATTTATTTACTTGTTTAGTTTTTAGGCTACTCGTTTATTTATTTATTTATTTATTTTAGTTGTTTATTTGTTTAGGCTACTCGTTTATTCATTTATTTATTTATTTACTTGTTTAGTTTTTAGGCTACTCGTTTATTTATTTATTTATTTATTTATTTATTTTAATTGTTTATTTGTTTAGGCTACTCGTTTATTCATTTATTTATTTATTTACTTGTTTAGTTTTTAGGCTACTCGTTTATTTATTTATTTATTTATTTATTTATTTTAATTGTTTATTTGTTTAGGCTACTCGTTTATTCATTTATTTATTTATTTACTTGTTTAGTTTTTAGGCTACTCGTTTATTTATTTATTTATTTATTTGTTTGTTTGTTTGTTTGTTTAGTTTTTAGGCTACTCGTTTATTTATTTATTTGTTTATTTATTTATTTATTTATTTATTTATTTATTTATTTATTTATTTACTAGCCGTACCCGTGCTCTCCGCTCCACCCGTTAGAAATAAATATAAATTACATAATTAAAATAGGACATTTGATCCAGGGAACATTCGTGTTTGATAGAAGGATAAATCGTTTAATATGTTACTTAATTTAAATTGCATCCAAATAATTGAAATGCGATCATTTTGGTCCAGAGACACTCATTTGGTGCAATGACAATTCCTTTAACATGTTTCTTAATTTTTATTACATGCAACCATAGTTTAATGAAGATTGACATCATTTAGATTTAATGTGTATGTTTTATTTTACTTGTTATAGGTTTCCATTGAATTATGGTAATAACTTAATTTTAATCCTTGTTTTCTACGTATTCAGTAATTGGTGCTTGGCCCACTATGGTTGTGAACCCTTCAAATAACTTAAATTATAATATTACATATTATATTATATTATATTATATTATATTATATTATATTATATTATATTATATCAGAAGTTACTGTAATAATATTATAGCATTATGTCCATCTAGAGAAACTACACTTTCCAATGGTTAAATAATAATTAATTATACAAATCGGTTAATTTAGCTTCCGATATTACATCATACAAACACAGAATCATTCTCTGTAGTCTATCTTTCATAGCTTTCGATTGTTGCTGTCCAAGGCCCGTATAGACGAAGTCATTTGTTTTTTAATTCATTACACGGCCTTAGATGGCAGTTATTTTAATTTTAAAACTCATTTATCTCATAAATATCAGTCCTATCAAAATGTTTCAAGGAATAAAACTTATCGCAAATTATTTTTAAAGAAACGTTTGTTATGTAACATTTTCCACAAAAATCAATAATAAGCGAGATATTTCGATTTATTTAATTCAGGCCCCCTTATATCCCCCCTTTTTAAATAATGTATTTTGAATGCCATATAGCCTAAAATGTAAGTTAGAACAAACTTAATTTATATTCCAATTTTCATCGAAATCCGTTCAGCCATTATCGCGTGAAAAGGTAACAAACATACAGACAGACAGACAGACATACAAAAATTTCTAAAAAGCGATTTTCGGTTTCAGGGTGGTTAATTATATATGTTAGGACCAATTATTTTTGGAGAATCGAAAATTACCAGAAAAATTTCGGCTACAGATTTATTATTAGTATAGATTTACTTTAGTAAAGAAAAAATTCCCTCATAAGGGCTACCCCTATTTCATATTCGTAACACTTTTTGTACAATTATTTACTACTAAAACAAATGATTATACCACAATTACAGGCACATTCAGAAAACTTTCCATACAATCGCTGCCACATTGATTACTGTTACACTGCTTTTAACATCATGTTAACTAACCAAAATACTTAAAACTATTGGTGAAACACTATCACGCCAGGATGTTTAATTTTTAACGACATGTTAACATGCTTTTAGCGTTATTTAAAAAAAAAAAACTTGATGAAACTGGCCCTAGGTCAAAGAAAACTACATGATTTCTTTTCGCCAATTTTGTTAAATTAATTAGAACATAACCTTAAAATGTCATCCGATTACTTCACTGCAATATATGTTACGGTATAGATAAGTCCCAGTTAGACGATATTTTACAAAGACATGTCTTCTAACCTGATATTGTAATATCAAACTGATAGTAAATTCCCAGGAAAACTACCCGTAGACTTGTAACTGGCTACCGTAAAGAATTGGTCTAAGTAAAGAAGAAATGCGTTACCACAGCAACAGTTACGAGAAAATGGTATGTCGCTTGTTTACAGGCAAATATCTATACTCTAGCTGGATTAGAACCTTCAAGTATACTGCGGTATAATTGCTTCTTAACGACACCATGCACCAAAGTCGATGTGTTTAGTTGCTTTTAATTTTACTGTCCTCTCATGACCCGGGGAACATGTATTGTTGTGTGAAATGGTGTTAACACCTCTGCTCAGCAATGCATTTATTATTCATCAGCATGCATTATGTATAAGGCTCCGAGCGTGTTTTATGAGGAGTCTACCACACTATTATGTATTCATTAACAGGTGATGCAGAATTTAATGTATGTAGACATTGTATGTGGTTTTCTTACTGTCTTTATGGCTTTTGCTCCAAATCCTCAAGTTACTGGCATATTTTATTGGAAGTTCTAGTGTTATATACAGGGTGTATATGATTGGTTGTTACACAGCGTTAACAGGACACTAATAAAAGCGTTCATAGTTGAGCAAAGTGCGACCAATTCTATGTTATTTGACCCGTAAAGCGATACCCTTGCAATGTTTGGCTTTTGTTTTGTGCGAAAAGGAGCTAATTTTTGTACAAAGTGCATTTACTTTAAATGTTATTTTAAGTGATCGTTCTTCATTAATTTAGGATGCTCCCTGTTGTTATTATTATTATTATTATTATTATTATTATTATTATTAGTAGTAGTAGTAGTAGTAGTAGTAGTAGTAGTAGTAGTAGTAGTAGTAGTCCACACCTGTGGAGTAACGGTCAGCGCGTTTGGCCGCGCAACCAGGTGGCCCAGGTTCGAATCCCGATCGGGACAAGTTACCTGGTTGAGGTTTTTTCCGGGGTTTTCCCTCAACCCAATACGAGCAAATGCTGGGTAACTTTCGGTGTTGTACCCCGGACTCATTTCACCGGCATTATCACCTTCATTTCATTCAGACGCTAAATAACTTAGATGTTGATACAGCGTCGTAAAATAACCTAATAAAATAAAAAAAATTATTATTAGTATTATTAATTGTATTTTTATTAATTGTGTTTATTATTAATTGTCATTATTGAGTGTAATTAGTTACCATTGCCATAGGGTATATACCCACTTGCAATGTGAATACATACATACATAAATAAATACATACATACATACATACATACATACATACATACATACATACATACATACATCGCCGTGTAGTTCTACTGTCCGTTCGAGTGGTTATGTCGCAGGGTCGTCGAAACGGGGGAAATCACGTTGCAGTTAGTTACTTAACTGGGCCTTTGACTTTGGATTATTTTAACAGTTGTAGGCCTATAACATTACATAGACTTAAAATTTCGTACAGCAAATATTTCCAGGAAATACCCTAAGAATTCAACCACTAGCCTTTACAGAGGGGCTAGCAGAAACGAGTGGAGTGAGGGGGGGAACCAAGATGTGAAATAAGCACTCTGACGGGCAGTAGTATATTTATAATATTTATGAAAGTGTATTTTCGGTTCTAACACCAAATTGAAGTAACACTAAAGTAAGTTTTTTTTTTCTATTTTCGCAACAAGTGAAATCAGAATTTAAAAATAATAATGTACATATTGTTAGGGTTTAGATTTTATTTTTCTCTGAACTTTCAAATCAACAGGTAAAAGTTATTTATTTTTACAGTCTCATTAAACTAAGAGTAACACTTCTTTTGTATACAGGATGTATCTGATTAAATGTTACATAGCTTCAACAAGACAGCAATAAAAACATTCTTTGTTGAGCATTGCGCGAACGATTCTATGTTATTGGGATCTGTACCAGTCTCTTGTAATTAATAATTTTTGTTTTTCTGGAAAGGGAGCTTTTTTTTTCTTTTTCACAAACTGCGATGTAAATGTCTTTCTAGCTCTGTGTGTATTTGTAATTCCTCGCCGCTTAAAATATAATACATTAGGGTACATTTGCGATTTGTACCAGGATATTTAAATAATACAATTTTTTTTTTCTCAACGAATGGATATCTGGGAACAGGGATTTAGCTGCAATGCTCAAACAGTGTACACCTACCTTATACCCATATTCTAGAGGGGTATTCGATTAATGATACCAGAATGAAAAGTAATCGTGTATGTACCTTTAGGATTTATATTTCTCTCTGGTGTTTTGAGTAGGTCTTATTCTTTTTCAATTTATTTAAGCGAATTAGGCCTACAACACTTATGTTGTATACAGGGTGTAACTAATTGAATGCTACACAACGTTAACAGGGCATTAATAAAAATGCTTTTATTTAAGCAATGTTCGACTGATTCTGTGTTATTTGGATCCGTTGAACGGGGCCTTTGTAACTAATGGTTTTGTTTTATGAGGAAAAGGTCGGATGCTTCTATAGCCCTGTTTAGATTTTAAATTAGTCAATTTTTTTTAAATATATACGAGAGTACATTTGCGATTTGTACATAAATTTTAAGCAATACAGAAATTAAGTTATATATATTTTTTAAATTTTTGTAACGTTAGTGGCACCATAATAAAAAGAAATTCACTTATTTATCTTTAGGATTTAAATATTTCCCTGAAGTTTTAATTAAAGAGTTAAAAATTATTTTACATTCTCGTTAACTGAAATATAAACTTTTGTGTTGTATACAGGGTGTATCTGGTGGAATGGTACACAGCGTTAGCAGGACGTTAATAAATTGTTGTAATGATGAAGGATAGATAGAACAGAGGAAAATTCTCTCCGGCACTGGGACTCGAACCCGGGTTTTCAGGTCTACGTGCTGATGCTTTATCCACTAAGCCACACCGGATTCCAGTTCCGATACCGGATTGAATACCCTCAGTTTAAGTTCTACCTCTCAGTGTTCCCTTTGGTGGCCTACCCTCATGTACTGTGTCACAGAATATGTAACAGTGGCACAATGTGCAACATCCCGGCCACTTAGTCACTCGTAATGAGTGCACCTTTGTACATAGCATGGTCATAGGAAGAAAAGTAAAGAAGGTAAACTTGCGAATTCTAAATGAGGCAGTAGAGCAAGTGGCCAGCTTCAGATACTTAGGTGGAGTAATGGTCAGCGCGTCTGGCCGCGAAACCAGGTGACCCGGGTTCGAATCCCAGTCGGGGCAAGTTGCCTGGTTGAGGTTTATTCCGAGGTTTTCCCTCAACCCAATACGAGCAAATGCTGGGTAACTTTCGGTGCTGGACCCCGGACTCATTTCACCGGCATTATCACCTTCATTTCATTCAGACGCTAAATACCCTAGATGTTGATACATCGTCGTAAAATAGCCCAATAAAATAAAAAAAATTCAAATACTCGGGGTGTACATGGGCTGCATCCAGGAAGTCAAAAGGAGGATAGCAATGGCAAAGAAAGCTTTTAATAGAAAAAGAACTGAGGAAGAGACTAGTAAAGTGCTTTGTGTGAAGTGTAGCATTGTTTGGGGGCAGAAACATGGACATTACGATGAAATGAAGAGAAACGTATAGACGCATTTGAAATGTGGATATGGAGAAGAATGGAGCGTGTGAAGTGGACAGACATAATAAGAAATGAAATTGTGTTGGGAAGAGTGGGTGAAGAAAGATGATGCTGAAACTGATCAGAAAGAGAAAAAGGAATTGGTTCGATCACTTGCTGAGGAGAAACTACCTACTGAAGGACGCACTGGAAGGAATGGTGAACGGGAGAAGAGTTCGGGGCAGAAGAAGATATCGAAATTAAGATATGTGAATCATATGAGGAGACAAAGAGGAAGTCAGAAAATAGGAAAGACTGGAGATAGCTGGGTTTGCAGTGAAAGACCTGTCCTTTGGCAGGACACTATGAATGAATGAAAGAAAAACGTATCAAGAGACCAGAGTAGGAACCTTTCACGTTGAAATTTGTGGATATATAATAATAATAATAATAATAATAATAACAATAATAATAATAATAATAATAATAATAATAATAATAATAATGGTTTATTTAACCTGGCAGAGTTAAGGCCATACGGCCTTCTCTAACACTCAACCAGGAGTAAAACTGCGTTACAAAAAACACTACAAATTTACAAAGTACACTACAATTTTACACATAAAACTGAATAAGATAATAATAATAAAATGTAAACAACAAGTAAATAGAAATCAGACATAATATATAACATACAGAAAGAGAGAAAAAAGCATAATAAAATGTGAACAGCAGGTCAAAATAAATGAGATATACAAAGTATAAAAAAATAAGACAATTATTGATAATAATAATAATATAATGATAAAAATAAGAAGAGTAATAGTAATAATAGTAGTAGTAGTAGTAGTAGTAGTAGTAGTAGTAGTAGTAGTAGTAGTAGTAGTAGTAGTAGTAGTAGTAGCAGTAGCAGTTGGTAGTTGGTAGTTGTAGTGGTAGTAGTAATAGTAGTTAGTAGTAGTAGTAGGTAGTAGTAGTAGTAGTAGTAGTAGTAGTAGTAGTAGTAGTGCAAAGCATACAATGAATACAATATTTTTAAGTACACACAGTAAGGAAAATTATGATTATATATAGCTGAACTTATCACATTAGAGATATACCATAATCGGAAAATATGAAAAGAAAAATATAAAATAAGTTAAATATCACTAGAACATAAAATACAACACTTGTAATAGTAAGTTAGTTTGGCAACTCGTCATAAGATAATTTTCTAACTTGGATTTGAAAGATTTCAATGTTCGGCAGCCCTTGACCTCAGGCGGCAGAGAGTTCCAGTGACGAGAGGTAGCAACAGTGAAAGATGAGGAATACAGAGATGATGTGTGAAGTGGAATTTCTAGCGAGTTATCGCGTTGTGATCGAGTATTAATATTATGATAGCGAGAGAGAGTATGAAAACGAGCGAATAAATAATAGGGGGATGAAGTGTGCATAATTCGATATGAGAGATGGTATTTGGCTTTGTTATAATTGGTTCAATACACCCTTATTTTTATCCGAAATGAAGTCATCAAAATCTGTAATTCCTGTAGCTTATCCTCTTCTTGTTAAGCTACCGAAATATTATCATCTCACTACCATAAAATGGAAAGTAGAAGCGTAGCCTTATGGATAGGTAAAACGCCGAAGCATTGCCTTTATTTTAAACAGCGTCAACTTTCTTTTCTGTATCTTCTGTTGGTGGGCTGCTATATGTCCATTCTGATGGTTTTCTCCGAACTAAACGCACAAAGTTTTGTTCCGAAATAAGACGAGTTGCAGGATGATTAATGTAGGCCCACGGACCGATCCGGAAAAGAATATAATAAATTGCAGAATGTAGTATACGCCACTGACAAAAAACAATGTGAAGAAAAACTGTTATGTCAACATGCGTACCAGAACGGCTTCTTAACAAGCTGCAGCCATCAAAAGTTTTATTTTTCTTCCCGGGAGTAGGAGAGCAGAAGTTCTCTTAAAGAAGCCCAAACCTTGTAAAAGATGTGATCGAATGTACCCTCTTGCCATTTCCAGCTTCATCATTCAAACAGGAAAATAGACACCAACTTCGCTGTGGTAAGTTATCTCTATGTATCGTTGTAGTGACGTCAGTACTATTGTAAACGTATGTCTTATAGAATATTGACGTGATGGAAGAAGTTAGTCACATGTCTATTAGAGAATGCGTGTTATTATTCGGTTGAGAAGCTCTTATCATCCAGTCTGCTGTCCAAAAATCTGAAAGTTAGAATTTATAAAACAGTTATATTACCGGTTGTTCTGTATGGTTGTGAAACTTGGACTCTCACTCTGAGAGAGGAACATAGGTTAAGGGTGTTTGAGAATAAGGTGCTTAGGAAAATATTTGGGGCTAAGCGGGATGAAGTTACAGGAGAATGGAGAAAGTTACACAACACAGAACTGCACGCATTGTATTCTTCACCTGACATAATTAGGAACTTTAAATCCAGACGTTTGAGATGGGCAGGGCATGTAGCACGTATGGGCGAATCCAGAAATGCATATAGAGTGTTAGTTGGGAGACCGGAAGGAAAAAGACCTTTAGGAAGGCCGAGACGTAGATGGGAGGATAATATTAAAATGGATTTGAGGGAGGTGGGGTATGATGATAGAGACTGGATTAATCTTGCACAGGATAGGGACCGATGGCGGGCTTATGTGAGGGCGGCAATGAACCTTCGGGTTCCTTAAAAGCCATTTTTAAGTAAGTATTATTATTATTACTATTTTATTTTTATTACGGTATTTTACGACGCTTTATCAACTTCTAGGTTATTTAGCGCCTGAATGAAATGAAGGTGATAATGCCGGTGAAATGAGTCCGGGGTCCAGCACCGAAAGTTACCCAGCATTTGCTCGTATTGGGTTGAGAGAAAACCCTGGAAAAAACCTCAACCAGGTAACTTGCCCCGACCGGGATTCGAACCCGGGTCACCTGATTTCGCGACCAGACGCGCTGATCGTTACTCCACAGGTGTGGACTTATTATTATTATTATTATTATTATTATTATTATTATTATTATTATTATTATTAGTGGTAGTCTTAGTATTTACTTTTTTATTTAAAAAAATAAACACTTTGTTATTTTAATAGGTTATTTTACGACGGTTTATCAACATCTTAGATTATTATTTTAGCGTCTGAATGAAATGAAGGTGATAATGCCGGTGAAATGAGTCCGGGGTTCAGCACCGAAAGTTACCCAGCATTTGCTCATATTGGGTTGAGGGAAGACCCCGGAAAAAAACCTCAACCAGGTGAAGGCTGGTTCACAATAAAACAGGAACGACAACGAGAAGGGAATTAATGTTGAAATAAATGTATTTAAAAATATTTCCGTTCTCGTTCTCGTTGTTTTCGTTACCGGTTTATTGTGAACCAGCCTTGACTTGCCCTGATCGGCAATGGAGCTCGGGCCACCTGGTTTCGCGGCCAGGCGCGCTAACCGTTACTCCACAGGTGTGGACATTAATAGTATTAGTAGGTGCTATTATGGCACTTGGGGGGCATGGAGGTAGAGCCCCATGCTTTCCATGACCTCGGCACTAGAATGAGGTGGTGTGGTCGGCACCACGCTCTGACCGCCTTTTACCCCCGGGAAAGACCCGGTACTCTATTTTATAGGAGGCTGAGTGAACCTCGGGGCCGTTCTGAAAGTTTGGCACCGAGAAAAAATCCAACCATCACCTGGGATCGAACCCCGGGAGTCCCTGATAGTACGATTGAGAAAAGAAAATTTCCACTATCCGTCCTCTGTCTTCTTTCCCTCAATTTATATGAGTGGCCGTTCCTTGAAGAGTAATTTGGCGGCTGTAACCTATTTTGTGCGAGATCGTGCGTATTTGCTTGGTTTCCGCACAAAACCAATCCGCGGAAAGTCTAAAATTCCACATTCAGTTTTCCCAACCTAACACACATAACAATTTCCCTCTTCTTACCGCTTAAGTGACATACTGATTTTACTGCTTTAGGCTTTTAACACATTATTTTTAGAGACGTTCAATATAATAATAATTATAAATTGGAAACTTACCACTGCAATTTCACCTAAATTGCACTGTTAATTATTATTTTTAAATATTTGCAAAAATTAAGTAAACTCTACAACTCCACTAAAGTTACTGCATTCGTGATGCAAGTAACATTAAGGAAGCCGTGAAAAAATCAACAAGATTCCAGACTCATCATAGACTGGGGAAAAAAAAATACAGACGTATATCACGGCCTGCTGGAGTATAGTAAACACAGAAAACATTTTAAAGCAACAATGTTTTGTTTTGCAAATTTGCCGTCATTGAACAGAAACCAAGATGGAGATTTAATTGCAACTAATTAGAAATTCCTCTTTCAGGTATGTAATAAACTATCTTCGCACAAAATAATGTACGATACACGAGCGGTATGTTTTCTTTCAATACTCGGAAATTAAAAAAGCTCAACTACGTTTCGCTTTTTCAAACTTTTCCTCGACCATGAAAACTTCAACATACCGCTCTTGTAACGTATATTACTATTAAAGTAAATCTAATTTGTATGTTAACCCTAAGTTCGAACTAAAACCCATGAGTATAATATGTTCATACCTGCACAAGTACCTTTCAGCACTACACTCATTTCGCTGTCAACTCACTCACTGCACTGGAACTACGACTGATTCTATCCTGATTTCACTAACACTTCAAAAACATTTCACTGTTCATATACTTTGCACTGCCACTATAAACTACGAGTATAAAGCTTGACTGACAGAAACCAACTTCACTTACACAACACACTTCACTGACAAAACACACTTCACTGACACAACACACTTCTTCACTGATACAACACTTCAATAACAAAATATATCAGTTACACCCTTTTAATAGTGTGCATAATATACTACCGTCTATTAGTAAAGTCCTTAGGCCTATTTTTAAATAAATTTTTGTTATTGGTAAAGCCCTTAGTAAGTCTGCAGGTAAAGCATTCCAGTCCCTGATAGTACGATTGAGAAAAGAAAACTTTCCAGTGTCCGTCCTCTGTCTTCTTTCCCTCAATTTATATGAGTGGTCGTTCCTTGAAGAGTAATTTGGCGGCTGCAACCTATTTTTTGCGAGATCGTGCGTATTTGCTTGGTTTCCGCACAAAACCAATCCGCGGAATGTCTAAAATTCCACATTCAATATTCCCAACCTAACACACATAACAATTTCCCTCTTCTTACCGCTTAAGTGACATATTGATTTTACTGCTTTAGGCTTTTAACATATTATTTTTAGAGACGTTCAATATAGTAATAATTATAAATTGGAAACTTACCACTGCAATTTCACGGCCTGCTGGAGTATAGTAAACACAGAAAACATTTTAAAGCAACCATGTTGAAGATAGACATTTTTGATTTGCAAATTTGCCGTCATTGAACAGAAACCAAGATGGAGATTTCATTGCAACTAATTAGAAATTCCTCTTTCAGGTATGTAATAAACGATCTTCGCACAAAATAATGTACGATACACAAGCGGTATGTTTTCTTTCAATTCTCGGAAATTAAAAAAGCTCAACTACGTTTCGCTTTTTCAAACTTTTCCTCGAACATGAAAACGTCAACATACCGCTCTTGTAACGCATATTACTATTATATTTCTCTCCAGGCATGCTCACCTCTGTATGTTTTGAACATTGCGCATAATCGAATTCGCGTTCTCCTGTCCGTGAGTGTGTCCCATTTTACTGGTGTACAACGTCTATTTGTGATTAACTGGAAACCACTTTTATGTCACGTCATCAGAGCTAAGACGTGGAGGAATAAAACATGTGTAGTCCTTACGAAATTATGACGGTGTGTCTCAAATTGGACAGTGTTCTTAATTTAAATACAGACCACGCGTAGAAGTATATTTCGGTAGTCCAATGGGAAATTTCGCTAGATTGCTTTTCGTTCCGTTACGCATTTCGGAAGTAGAAAATATATCGGAGCTTCGTTTCGCCTCGATGCGATGGTGTGACAGGAGCCATTTTTTTTTGCATCTCTCCCCGCTGCTTGGCTCTTGTGCCCTTCTTCCTGCAGACGGCGCAATCTCAGAAGGGAAACTGTCGCAAGAAGTGGACTTTTTAATCTCGTTGAAGTGGAGCGGCACGTACACTATCGTGAGGGTTTGACTCCTGTGGTCCGCAGTGTAACACCAGCTGTTAAGCCCTGCAAGACATGTATACAAATAACTTAATCACACACTTGATATTTTCCCCTGATATCTTACCTCCCTTGTGGCGAGTTCGGAAGATTGCTTTCATTGCAGCAGAGTGGTCCACGCGTTTTAAAGCGCAATTCCAAATCTAGGCGCCCATTTTAACTTATACATTCATAGCTATATACTGTACGTCGCAAATTCTAGAAACTTTTATTTCGAAAAGGCATACTTACTTACTGGCTTTTAAGGAACCCGGAGGATCATTGCCGCCCTCACATAAGTCCGCCACCGGTCCCTATCCTGAGCAAGATTAATCCAGTCTCTATCATCATATCCCACCTCCCTGACATCCATTTTAATATTATCTTCCCATCTACGTCTTGGCCTCCCTAAAGGTCTTTTTCCCTCCGGCGTCCCAACTAACACTCTATATGCATCTCTGGACTCGCCCATACGTGCTACATGCCGTGCCCATATCACAATCTGGATTTAATGTTCCTAATTATGTCAGGTGAAGAATACAATGCGTGCAGTTCTGTGTTGTGCCACTTTCTCCATTCTCCTGTAACTTCATCCCTCTTAGCCCCAAATATTTTCCTAAGCACCTTATTCTCAAACACCTTTACCTGTGTTCGTCTCTCAAAGTGAGAGTCCAAGTTTCACAACCATAAAGACCAACTGGTAATGTAACTGTTTTATCAATTCTAACTTTCAGATTTTTTGACAGCAGACTGGATGATGAAAGCTTCTCAACCGAATAATAACAGGCATTTCCCATATTTATTCTGTGTTTAATTTCCTTCCGATTATCATTTATATTTGTTACTGTTGCTCCAAGATATTTGAACTTCTCCACCTCTTGAAACGATAAATCTCCAATTTTTATATTTCCATTTCGTACAATATTCTCGTCACAAACCATAATCATATACTTTGTCTTTTCGGGATTTACTTCCAAACTTTTCGCTTTACTTGCTTCCAGTTCGAAAAGGCATTCCAACTTGAAATGTATTAATTCAATTCATTAGTATATTAATTATTAATTGATCAGTTTTCTCATACAGGAAAAAAAAAATGTTCATCGTTATACAGAATGAACCTAAGTAATGTCATTGATTTCAGGGGTTTATTCTTTGAGATGTTTCAAACGAAAAAAGTGTAATAGAATTTTGCTCGTTTTCGCTTCATTTTCGAGATAAAAATTATTTTATATGAAACATTTAATAGCGTTTTTTGGGAAAGCTATTGATTTAATTCCCAATATGCTCAGTCAGTTTGAGAGCAGTATATTATAATAAATGATTGAAAGAATTTCAATTTTATCCTTTAAATGTGCAAAAATTTGATCTGAACAAATGTAATTCTCGTTCTGAAATGGAATTCTACATTGTTACATTTGTTCGGATCAAATTTCTGGACAACCACTGCAGGCGATGCCTCAGTGAGATAGAAACCCTTGGACATGTCCTGGGAGCCTGCCCTTATGGCGAAACATTGCGTATACATAGGCACCATGCAATTAGAACTAAATTGGCCGATGCCCTTAGAAAACTAAAATACACCGTCTATGAAGAAGTCCACGGAACCGCCGACAATGGCAGTAACAGACGAACTGACACAATCGCCATTAGCGAATCCCTGTCTCAGGGTATGATAATCGACCCCACCATCAGGCTTGAAACGTATAAAGGATAGCCCGAAGACGTACATGAGGAGAAACGAGCAATCTACGTTCCAACCATCCCGTATTATAAAGATAAATACCAACTTCACGATATCAGTGTTACGGGATTGATGTTTGGAGCAAGAGGAACGATACCCAACTTCTCTTCTCAATTCTGTAAGACCCTAAGACTGCACCAATCTTTTCTCAATGAACTGGCCCTCTCATAATTTGAGAATCAGTCAAACTTTTACGGAACCACCTATATGGACTCTAATTCAGTGTATGGAAAAAATTGACGCACCATTATCATTTTTCTTTTTCCTTCTTAGCTTTCATTGATTCTTTAATTGGAATTTTTTTTTCTTCTGTAAACTGTCATTGTTTGTGTATTTGTTTGCCTTTTTTCTTGCTCTTTTAGATCTCATCTTCTATTTGTTCTTGTATTGTTTTGTATGCTTTGTCTAATGGCAGCCTCTAATTTGAGGAAGCTTTGATAAATAAATAAAATACGAAACTAAATGTTGATTCTGTAAATATTATTACATATTTAAATTGCATTTATATCTGTGTACTACTACGCGAACTGCTTGCGTCCCATTTCCCACTTGGTAGGGTAATGGCAGGCATTACAAACTTATTCATAAATACAATAATCAATAGAAAATAATGTTGTTTAGAAATAAATTTTGTAACTTGTAAATATTATTAGAACCTAATTGTTTTATTATCTTCGAAAGTTTCAGTGTTACATTAAAATTGTCTTAGAATTTTATTTATAAACTTAGGAAGTTAGGTACAGTATAAGGGAGTATAAGGGTACAGTACATCAGTTATTTATAAATTTCAAAAAGGCGTATGACTCGGTTAAGAGAGAAGTTTTATATAATATTCTTATTGAATTTGGTATTCCCAAGAAACTAGTTCGATTAATTAAAATGTGTCTTAGTGAAACTTACAGCAGAGTCCGTATAGGTCAGTTCCTATCTGATGCTTTTCCAATTCACTGCGGGCTAAAGCAGGGACATGCACTATCACCTTTACTTTTTAACTTCGCTCTAGAATATGCCATTAGGAAAGTTCAGGATAATAGACAGGGTTTGGAATTGAACGGGTTACATCAGCTTCTTGTCTATGCGGATGACGTGAATATGTTAGGAGAAAATCTACAAACGATTAGGGAAAACGCGGAAATTCTAGTTGAAGCAAGTAAAGCGATAGGGTTGGAAGTAAATCCCGAAAAGACTAAGTATATGATTATGTCTCGTGACCAGAATATTGTACGACATGGAACTATAAAAATTGGAGATTTATCCTTCGAAGAAGTGGAAAAATTCAAATATCTTGGAGCAACAGTAACAAATATAAATGACACTCGGGAGGAAATTAAACGCAGAATAAATATGGGAAATGCATGTTATTATTCGGTTGAGAAGCTTTTGGCATCTAGTCTGCTGTCAAAAAATCTGAAAGTTAGAATTTATAAAACAGTTATATTACCGGTTGTTCTGTATGGTTGTGAAACTTGGACTCTCACTTTGAGAGAGGAACAGAGATTAAGGGTGTTTGAGAATAAGGTTCTTAGGAAAATATTTGTGGCTAAGAGGGATGAAGTTACAGGAGAATGGAGTAAGTTACATAACGCAGAGCTGCACGCATTGTATAATTCACCTGACATAATTAGGAACATAAAATCCAGACGTTTGAGATAGGCAGGGCATGTAGCACGTATGGGCGAATCCAGAAATGTATATTGTGTTAGTTGGGAGGCCGGAGGGAAAAAGACCTTTAGGGAGGGCGAGATGTAGATGGGAAGATAATATTAAAATGGATTTGAGGGAGGTGGGATATGATGATAGAGAATGGATTAATCTTGCTCAGGATAGGGACCAATGGCGGACTTATGTGAGGGCGGCAATGAACCTCCGAGTTCCTTAAAAGCCAGTAAGTAAGGAAGTTAGGTGCGTGGAATTACCCCACTCTCCCCTATGTACAGTATGTGCTTGTGTATGTACGCTCATATGAATATATATATATATATATATATATATATATATATATATATATATGAATGCGTGTGCAACAAAATATATGTTAAAACGGCCTAATATGTTACATACGGGCTATTCCATATGAAATCGGACAACGAAATACCATGACATGTCAGAATTGTCTGAAAATTCGTACAGACGTTTAGTATATGGGAACTAGTAAATGTACAAATTTTGGCTTTCCTTAGCCCAGTAGTTTTCAGATAAAATTCTTTAAAATTTAGCGTATTTTGTATTTTCTTCTTACTTTAAACACATACTACTACGCCTGGCTTCGAAATAAAAAATTAAGCTATAGATAATTTTGTAGTGCACATTTAAGTGTATTAATGGGGTGTAACACATATATTTTATTGTTTGTGGAAATCATGGATATACTGTTTTTTGTGATTTATAACTTGTTACCACCAAAAAAGTATGGATATAAAATACTATAATATTAGTTATTGTTGAGACAAAAATCATACAATTTTTTTAAAAAGCTATTTTAAATGAAAAGCCTTAAAATAAATATTTCAAATCTCGCTATAAAAATACGCGCTCCCTGCAGCGTCATGCGGCGATGTGAGAGGAGCCAGAATGTTCTTATCAGCTGGCCTTGAAACAGCTGGTGTGTAGTCACAACACAAGGGATGAGACGATTACGTGACCCACCAGCCAGTCTTCTGCGTATATTATTACAGGGTGACAGAGGATATTCAGTTCCATTGTTTGAAAGTTTTCTGTTATTGTGTTGCAGAAAATTCAACAAAAACTACTCTGTTAAGGTAAGATGATGATTACGTATTGCCTTAAAAGCAAGAATTATAGCTATCAATCATGCTATTACAGAATCGCGTCACAAAAATACATGTGCACATTATCGGTACTGAAAAGTCAAATCCTTTTTTATAGGGTGCCCAAAATGGAAAATCGTTTTAGGACAGATCGCTGCTTCAGCCCCTTCCAACGATTACATAGAAAAAGTACCACAGAAAAGTTGAAGGTAGTGCCAAATTGGATATTGGAAAAGTTTAACATTCCCATTAACTTAAAAAACTCTGTGAGAATGTGTAAAACGTGTTCCTGCAATTATACAAGACTATAATAATAATAATAATAATAATAATAATAATAATAATAATAATAATAATAATAATAATAATAATAATGGCTTTATTTATCCTGGCAGATTTAAGGCCGTAAGGTCTTCTCTTACACTCAACCAGGAATAAGATTTGCTTACACAGTTGAACATAAAACTGGATCGGAATTAAGTAATTACATACTGATACAATTTAGGTACATAATGAGACCATTGAGACCATCCCCTACGGATATTACCGGTACTTCTAAATATTGTGCTGAACAAATTACAAATCCCAATTCTGATACCTATCACAGTGATAAAACTAATGTAGGAAGAAGCGCAGGTAACCCAAGTGTTACAGAGGAAAGAACAGGAGAGAAATTATTGAAGTGGATAGTGCTGATAATACAAGTGACGGTACTACTACTACTACTACTACTACTACTACTACTACTACTACTACTACTACTACTACTACTTCTAATGACTTTCAGAAAGAAATTGAGATTCCAAAATTAAATCAATCGCTCGCTTCTATTGAGGAAAGTCCACTGAAACAAGAACATCGCATGCCTTCATACCTGTCTCCACATCAAAGCTGGAAATGAAACTTTTCTCCAATGCTGCCAATAGTGTTGAAGTAACCATCAGTAAACAGTAACAGGTTAGTGTAGGATTATGTAATTATTTTAGTATTCAGAGAAATACGTCTTTCATTTCGAGTTGTTTTCAAATGCGTGAACTACTCGCATGACGCAACTTACGAGCTGCTAGCGTTGGCCAACTACGCGCCCGCTCAGCTTGCTGTGGGATGCAGCCGCGCGGCGAAGAAATCCACGATGAGAATTCTTTCTTTATTTTTTTTTTTCACCCTTACCCAAAGAAAATTTTGGATCTGTAAACTGTGTTTCATTCTATATTAAGTCGCCCATATTGTCATATTTTTATGTTTCAGCTATTTTTTAAAGAAAAAAAGTAAAATAAATAAATCTGCCTAGTCAAGTGAATAAGAATTTTAAAAAAAATCCCTCCAAAGTCATTATGTTACTCTCTGAGTCTGCTTTAAAAAGAGATGTCGTTGAAAATTCTACCACTAAATGTCTCTGAGCAATGTTCTTCCAAAGCTAAGAATTTTACGAAAGTAAGATAAATTTGACGCTCTATAAAATGAAATGTAATACTAGTTGGGGATATTTTAATTCACCATTAGGCTTGTCCAGTGAAGGTCTTTCAATGACAGAAGCACCGTTTTATTTAAAAAATGCGAGGTCAGATTTTGTGAAATTTTGTCCGATTTCACATGGAACAGCCCATACAATATGAGCTATTCGCACTGAAAATCTGCAGGATTATTTCACGTACACCCTGTATAAACTTAATTTTTATCTACTCCACCCAATGATGTCTGCTAGGACAACCCCTTGCGCCAAGTATATCTGTGTTCTGTTGTTTAGCTGTGCTGTCTTGATTCAAAGGTTGCCTAATAGAAGTCCGGGCTTCTGAGACCGGTAGCTGTGCGGGATACCTAATCACACTGAGTAATCGAATGTGCAAGAGGAAGGGTCTGGCTCTGTGTCTGCAAGACTTCCCAGGATCCGGGGATCAGAGGGACTAAAGTAAAAGTCGTGGATTCATGCCCTGTCTCTTGTAAATGGGCCGGAACGGGGTGCAAGGGGAGGGGTGCACGAGAAGAATGGCTGATCTGATTTGATGCTTATCTCTGGCGGAGGGGTATGTAACAATAGCGGACCAAGTGTCCGCATCAGAGACGGATATGAGGGGATCGTTGTATATACTCCAAATATTGACCTTAAAAATGAAGTTAGGGGCTAAAAAAACTCACGTGAAAATCCACTTAACCCTCTAGAGAGGGGTGATAGACCAAGTTAGAGGACAAAAACAAGAGAAAGTCGACCGTAGATCGCGTGCTGCTTTCGGAAAACATAGACTTCAGCTCTCTTTTGTTATCAAATTCCGTACTAAAGCTGTTTTTCTGGTAGCTTTCACACGTTCTTGACATGAAATGAGTTTGCAGGCCGTGGTCCTCAGATTCTGTGTCTTGTGACAGTGAAATTGAGTTAAATTTGATATTATCTTTCTTAAAACTTAAGTTCTAATTCAGTTAGAAGGAGGTTCCTCACCAGAAGGGACAGGGGTTCGATTTCCTTAAGGTTCTCTGACGCCTCTTACTATTTCTGCTTTTTATCCTTTTAAATACTTTTTCAGGACTATTACTTACTTACATACTTACTTACTTTCTTACTTACTTACTTACTTACTTAGTGGCTTTTAAGGAACCCGAAGGTTCATTGCCGCCCTCACATAAGCCCGCCAATATTAATACAGTCTCTATCATCATAGCCTACCTCCTTCAAATTCATTTTAATATTATCTTCCCACCTACGTCTCGGCCTCCCCAAAAGTCTTTTTCCCTCCGGCCTCCCAACTAACACTCTATATGCATTTCTGGATTCGCCCATACGTGCTACATGGTCTGTCCATCTCAAACGTCTGGATTTAATGTTCCTAATTATGTCAGGTGATGAACAGAATGCGTGCAGTTCTGCATTGTGTAACTTTCTCCATTCTCCTGTAACTTCATCCCGCTTAGCCCCAAATATTTTTCAAAACACCTTATTCTCAAACACTCTTAATCTCTTTTCCTCTTTCAAAGTGAGAGTCTAAGTTTCACAACCATACAGAACAACCGGTAATATAACAGTTTTATAAATTCTAACTTTCAGATTTTTTTTACAGCAGACTGGATGATAAAAGCTTCTCAACCGAATAATAACACGCATTTCTCATATTTACTCTGTGTTTAATTTCCTCCCGAGTATCATTTATATTTGTTACTGTTGCTCCCAGGTATTTGAATTTTTCCACCTCTTCAAAGGATAAATTTCCAATTTTTATATTGCCATTTCGTACAATATTCTGGTCACGAGACATAATCATATACTTTGTCTTTTCGGGATTTACTTCCAAACCTATCACTTTACTTGTTTCCAGTAAAATTCCCGTGTTTTCCCTAATCGTTAGTGGATTTTCTCCTAACATATTCACGTCATCCGCATAGACAAGAAGCTGATGTAACCCGTTCAATTCCAAACCCTGTCTGTTATCCTGGACTTTCCTAATGGCATACTCTAGAGCAAAATTAAAAAGTAAAGGTGATAGTGCATCTTCTTGCTTTAGCCCGCAGTGAATTGGAAACGCATCTGATAGAAACTGGCCTATACGAACTCTGCTGTACCTTTCACTGAGACACATTTTAATTAATCGAACTAGTTTCTTGGGAATACCAAATTCAATAAGAGTATTATATAAAAGCTTTCACAGGCCTACTATGTTTATTTCAATATATTTTTCTTTCTTTCTCATCTCATTCCATTATTTCTCCTTATATTTCCATCTTTCCTCGTTTCCTTTGTTTCTCCTCTGCTGCCTTGTTTCCCTGCAGTCTTCCTCTCTGTCTTACCGCCTTCATTTATTTCATTTCTCCTGTCATCCGCGGCACAGAGCTCGCACTCTAACGTTCCTTACAACATAACCTCAACTTTCACACCGCTGCGCATTTATAAACTTTGTCTGGCGAATATACTCTCCGTGTTTCATCAGAGTGGGCGAACTTAATAGCAGCTCCGCAGGGACGCGACCGCGCCTAAACATTAGAGAAACTGAACAAATGAACTGCGTCTCCATGGCGACTCGAAGAAAGAGACGCGAGACGTCTCCCGCCCATTCACCGCGCTCTATTCACCATGATTAATGAAACCGCAGGTTCGATTGTCAGGTCTAATTGACAGTGCGCTCAGGATCCGCCTCCATTTTTACGTGTGACGACGCACTGCAGGCACCTTGCAGCTACTGTCACGTAGGGTTTCTATCTAATGATTGCTGATGCTGCAAATTTGGTCACGCTTTCCTCTGTCATATTTAGAGATTGGGTTTTGCAGTGGTGTGTCTCGCTATACTTACTTACTGGCTTTTAAGGAACCCGCAGGTTCATTTCCGCCCTCACATAAGCCCGCCATTGGTCCCTATCCTGTGCAAGATTAATCCAGTCTCTATCATCATACCCCACCTCCCTCAAATCCATCTTAATATATCCTCCTATCTACGTCTCGGCCTCCCCAAAAGTCTTTTTCCCTCCGGCCTCCCAACTAACACTCTATATGCATTTCTGGATTCGCCCATATGTGCTACATGCCCTGCCCATTTCAAACGGCTGGATTTAATGTTCCTAATTATGTCAGGTGAAGGATACAATGCGTGCAGTTCTGCGTTGTGGAACTTTCTCCATTCTCCTGTAACTTCATCCCTCTTAGCCACAAATAATTTCCTAAGAACCTTATTCTCAAACGCTCTTAATCTCTTTTCCTCTCTCAAAGTGAGAGTCTAAGTTTCACAACCATACAGAACAACCGGTAATATAACTGTTTTATAAATTCTAACTTTCAGATTTTTTGACACCAGACTGGATGATAAAAGCTTCTCAACTGAATAAAAACAGGCATTTCCCATATTTATTCTGTGTTTAATTTCCTCCCGAGTATCATCTATATTTGTTACTGTTGCTCCAAGATATTTGAACTTGTCCACCTCTTCAAAAGATAAATTTCCAATTTTTATATTTCCATTTCGTACAATATTCTCGTCACGAGACATAATCATATACTTTGTTTTTTCGGGATTTACTTCCAAACATAGTGAAATAGTAAGACTGATATTTGTCAATGTTATATTAGGTGTATTTTCTACAGACAGAAAATAACATGTAGTCAATGATATTGTGACGAAACTGAGTACTTTGAACACGAAATAGGAAAAAAATGTAGTAAACAAGATGTAAAAAAGTACTGGATAAACATTATGGATATTATGTGACTTAATTTCAAATGAGGAAATTCATTAATAATGATACTGATTTTGAGGTTGATAATGCTTACGTAAAATATTTCAAATATGTCCTTATTGTTTCTGCAGAAGTGGAACGAAGTTTCTCCAGATATAAGGCTGTGTTTTCTAGCAACAGACAATCATTTTCCTTTGAAAATTTGAAAATGTGGTTTGTTATTCACTGCAACAATATATGAAATGAAAAATTATGTAAAACAAAAATGTAATACACCATCATTTTAACATGGTGAAATAAAAAGGCTGATAATTATCAATCCTATATTAGGTGTATATTCTGCAGACGGAAAGTAAAATATCTTTAAAATAGTGCAAATTTTCTTTGAAATTGAATTTTGAAAATGACAACAAATCAATTCGAAATTAGTCACTAAGATAAAGTACCTACTGTATTAAATTTCATAAGTTAACACCGTGAAAAATAACAATTGTTAATTTAACAAGTTTAATAATACAGGTGTTAAAAGTGTGTAAATGAAGAATGAATAAATAGTGTTTATACTTGAAAGACTCAATTTTAGCATTCAAATAATGTGTTATCTATATTTTGTATTTATTCTAACGAGGAAGTAAACTTTGTGTGGCAAGTTTCCGCAAGGTCAGAATACTTCGGTATTAAAAATCGTTACATGAGTGCTATAACGAATTTAAGTTGATTGGGAAATGGATTTACTTCCCCTGTGGCAAATTCAAGTGCCTGTCATTACAATTTGTGAATTTCAGAGCGTATTAAAACAGCACAAAGTTCATGAATGATGAATGAAGTCCTTGTGCCGATTAGTTAAGTATTCCCTGAGGACAGAAACAAAAGAATAACGAAATAAGAAAGGAGCAACAAATGAAGTGCGAAGCTGTATCCTAGCAACGAGTTACAGTCCCATTTTTACGAAGCTAGTTTCAGACAACTGAAGCAAGACTTAAAATGTTGAGTCGTGTTTCATTGCTCTCGTTATTGTATCAGCCGATAGGTGGCAGTTTTCGAAGTGACATGTATATAATAGTAAATGATGACGTCTTACGCTAATAGACAATCCTGTGTTGGGTTATATATAAGGAGCGGATTCCTATGTAATTAAATATTATTTTTGCGTGTGTTAAAAACACAATTAACAAAGTTAAAAATTCCGAACATGAATTATGTAAATACATATTTTCAGGAAATCTATTATGAACACATAAATCTTGGAGTTTTTTTACTTATATATTTTTTTACAAGAACTTTTAAACATTTTATAACTAAATCAACTATGTCACTCAGAAGTACGTTATCTTTTTAAGAATTATTTGTTGCTTCGTGTTTCTAAGCGCTGTGTGGTGTATCCGTGATCCATTTTTGTAATAGTTTCGCCTCAAGTTCTGAGAACTGCTAGGCAGCATATCAGTGTAATTATTAGAAAATAATTTAACATGGACAAGGAGAGATTTTTTAACACATAATTAGGAATGTTTATTGTCGCTGAAGATGATTTCATTCCACTCTTTGTTTGTGAATCACAACAGATAAGAGCTCGGGTATGAACATTATTTAATTTAAACAAATCTCTCGCCTCTCGCTCATGTCCATCAAGTAAGTCAATACGTCTTGTTGTGATTCCCTGTTATTGGGCTTCGTCAATCGATATCCTTCAAGATATACTGAAAGATGGTAGTTTAAAAAACCATTTGGCATTCCTATTAGCAAATCTAAGCTTTTTGTGTGACTCCATAAAAAAAACTCGAAACATCCAAAAACCTGTTGTCTGAAACAGGGAGTTGCGTGCCGTGAAAATTAAACTAGACTCACTACCAGGTTCAGAAACACAATTACTAAGGGACAAATTCCAGAATGTGTTTGGGAAAAACAGTGGGTATAAAAAAATGTGTAAAGTTGCTCAAATATTGAAGGGTGTGCCTGTAGGTGAAATTGATGGTGTTTGTGACATTCCTTTCTTTAAATATGCTGTGGAAAGATCGTTTTCACAGTATAAGTCGTTGTTAAGAGATAATCGGCATGCATTTGTGATGGGAATTTGGAGATGACCTTTGTTGTTCACTGCAATTCTCGGCCAACTACTAGCACTCAAGTGTGGTTGGTGAGTACCCAGTAACATTTTTTTTCAAGCTAAGTAAGGTATTTTTGTCATATTTAAAAAAAAAAGTTTTTATTTTTAGCAAATATTTTCGTACTTTTTAGCACATAAAAAATAAATATATTTAAACTTTTTAGCACATAAAAATCCGCTCCCTAGTTGTGTAAAACTTCCAAGCGACCCGCAACAGTGTAGGTATGTATGGAGTATAAATTAGCGGAACCCGACCCATTCAGGTCTGCTGTTCAGTGAACATGCGAAAACAAAACAAAGCTAGGCGGCTTACTTCTACGACACAAGGATACAAACGTTGAGGCCATGGTATGACAGATGTCTCAATTCCGGTGGGAATATGTTCAAAAATAGCTCAATTTACTGTATCTGTTCCAATATATCTTTCCGTGAAACTGTTTTCTTTATTTAAATGGCCCCAGGAAAACTTATTTTTAGGCCCTCGTAATTGCTCTACAGTGGCCAAAATTTGTATAACCACTTGGTTTGACATTATTTACATGGCGGAAGAAAAAAAAATAACTTTTTTTATCTGTCCCCATGAGAATGTTTGTTTGTCAGCCGCAGGTTCCAGGTTCGATGCCTGGCCCCGGAAGAGTTTTCTCTCTTGCAATTATTCAACTCAGCTTTACAGCTAGTTATACCTGAAAGCCAGATTTGTACAATTATAAAATTGTTCAGAAAATAATTGTCTTTAATATAAGCAAATGAAAAAAAGGATCGATAAACTCTTCGTAAAAATTGCTTCTCTTTATAGCGACTAACATACGAAAGTAAAATATGAGTCCAGTACTTCAACTTAGAGTGACATTACCAGCAGCTCCGTCTGTTATAAATGACTGTGTAACATTTTCTCGAAGTATAATTAACAATGTAGCATCATCCCCTCTAGCATAGGCGAAAGTTTCCGCGGGCCTCTGCGATGTCTTTACAAGTGATTTGTGTTGGGGTCACTGTGGAACGAAGCCCGGGGTCGGCCCGAAAGTTTTCTGCAGACAAACGAAGTTTCATCCCCCAACCCTCCCCCCCTACTCTAGATAATTCTACTTCCCGCCTTTTATTCTCATCATGCAATAAATCAGCTGCACTTTCGATGACTCATCAACTATTCCTGTTACTTGAGGGGAGGGCGGCCTTGTATTCTGAAAAGGCGAGCCCTCGTTGAGCTGAATGCAGGCTGGGGTTCCTTGGCACGCGAGAACATCTTTCGCCGCAACTACCTCAATTTCCGTTTTCCGCTCGCCTAGCTCAGTAAGCCGGCTGACGATTTCACAGTAAACAGTATCGGACGTCGATTCCGGGCAAACGGTAAGCGGCATTTTCAAATACTTTTTGAAATATACGAGATGTTAAGAAACAACAACACAATGTTTTCACTGGGAATCTATGGCGGTTCCTCGGGGGAGGGAAGGGAGGAACGTCCTCCTCACATTTTCCTTCTTTTGAAAGTAAATACCAAATGAAATATATGCCTTGAAATTCGAGGAAGATTCGATACCTTTTAAGTTCACAGCTGTAAGAAAACCTCGGTTGATCGAGTTTTAAACGACGTGCACTCATGTGCTGCTAGAAAACTGTGAGAAGGATGCGAGATTGTTTGTGTAGAGGAAAGTCAATCCATTCCTCCTTTACTGCAGTTAAAGCACATAGACAACAGCGCGCTAGTGGCCAGAGAAAGAAGTAAAGTTTTAAAGCAAGTAAATGAACGGAGCGGGAGGAGATCCTCCTCTGAATCAGTGCATGGGCGGGAAATAGAAACCGACTGGTCTTGCAGCAAGCTCGCTATCGCTGCCATCTAACGATGCTGAATTCAACCAGACTGTAACACATCTAGGAGGAGACACAATAAAAACAGTTTTAACGCGAAACTATGAAATACACCATATAAACTTTTTTTTTAAATTATAAATCAAAATATATTATTCATTGCACTTTATATAAGCTACTATTCATGGTTTGAAACTTTCGACGATATCTGAAAGTTGAAGTTGGTTTTATATAAAACAAAGAGGAAGTAGTTCTGAGTTAGTATCGCAGATCTTTTTGGCCTCTAAAATTCACTTCCATTCATTGTCTACTAGACAGGACAACAGCCAAGTTGTCAGTTTTGCACAAATATATTTGAAATTGAAAGTACTGCAAACTACATTATTTTTAACATAAAAAATTAATCGGCCACCGGCAACTTTGAACAATAATGGTAGTATGACTTTACAAGAACTGACATTCTTAACAAGCATGTGATACTGAACTTGTAAAATGTACATGTGCCAACACAGACCACGTGAGTGGGTGCAGTGTTCTCCCTTTCCTAACAGATTATTTCTCATTCCCATTTCCGTAAAACGGTTCTGGTTACGTGTTAGTAGCTGGTCTCTTCCAACACGTGTGATGCTGTAGTGTGCACGAAAAATGCTACGAGGTTGTGAATTTGCTTGTAATTGTTAATTTGTGCAATTATTCAACAATGAATTGAAGTGAAAACTTTATATTTTGGACAATTTAGGAAATTCAGTTTACAAAAATATATTATTGCTATACAAAAGAGAAGACCAACCCTAACACTAACTGGTCTTACATGTATGCATGCAGGCTATTTTGTAGCATGTTTCTCTGAAGGTGTCATTTTGCGCTGTTAACTTCTTTCCTCCTCTTAAGAAATATGCAGGAGCCGCCACTGCTGGGAATAAAGGATTCTTGGACGTGTAGTTTGAGGAAAGGACCCCATTGTCACCGACGTAATATGTCGGACAAACAGGCAGATAATGTTTCATATTGAAGGTGCATAGAAAGATGGATACAGATAGGATTAAAAAGATAGGTAGGGCTAAATATTTATGGAAGGATAGGTAGATGGAACGACCGACAAATGTAGAGAATTGTCTAAATACACAGGAATTGAAACTAATCTAGATATAGCAGGTGGACCATTTAAGTTGATAATTCGAAATTTCTGTTAAAAAGAATTTTTTTTTTTTCAAATTTAGCGCCTAGTTTCCAGATGTTTGAAAAAACGAAATGATAAAAGAAATTCATACATTTCATAACTATCTAAATATTTATTATAACTTACTTACTTACTTACTTACTGGCTTTTAAGGAACCCGAAGGTTCGTTGCCGCCCTCACATAAGCCCGCCATCGGTCCTTATCCTGTGCAAGATTAATTCAGTCTCTATCATCATATCCCACCTCCTTCAAATCCATTTTAATATTATCTTACCATCTACGTCTCGGTCTCCCCAAAGGTCTTTTTCCCTCTGGCCTCCCTACTAACACTCTGTATGCATTTCTGGATTCGCCCATACGTGCTACATGCCCTGCCCATCTCAAACGTCTGGATTTAATGTTCATAATTATGTCAGGTGAAGAATACAATGCGTGCAGTTCTGTGTTGTGTAACTTTCTCCATTCTCCTGTAACCTCATCCCTCTTAGCCCCAAATATTTTCCTAAGCACCTTATTTTCAAACACCCTTAATCTCTGTTCCTCTCTCAAAGTGAGAGTCCAAGTTTCACAACCATACAGAACAACCGGTATTATAACTGTTTTATAAATTCTTACTTTCTGATTTTTTGACAGCAGACTAGATGACAAAAGCTTCCCAACCGAATAATAACAGGCAACATAAATAAATAATGAATAAATAAATAAAAAATAGGCAACATAATTTAAAAATTATGAATAATAGACAACTGTTGGTATAAGTGAATTATTAAATTACTAGCTATATAGAATGCAAAGTATATATATAGAATACGTGATGAATTAGGTCTACATAAATGAATAAAAATATATACGAGTATTAGGTAAAAAAAAAAAACATATTTGTAAATATAGCCATGTGAAACCAGAGATAGAAAAAATCAAAAACATACATAAATAGTTTTCATACCTATTGTTGTTGTTCAGTCACCTGTCCGAAGATAGATTTGAACACCAATAAGGCATCATTTATGAGGCAACTAGGCCAGGAGATAATGGAGTAGGGTGACCAGTTCCTTTCCCCCTCCATTGCATACATCGCTGACTAGCTACATATTACACTAGTCAGACTTCAGATGCTTGCAAACAATTGTTCTTCCTCTGACACATATCGTCAAGTGAGATGTACTGCCTGATAATAGATGTAGCTACATATCAGATAGAACCTCAGTCAGAGATATCATACCTATTAAAGAAAGTAAAATAAAAAACTGTTCTAATGAATACATTTAATTGAAACTTAAAATTTGATACGTGGTACATAAATATTTATTCGCCCGTTTTCATACTTTCTCTCGCTATCATAATAGTAATACTCGATCACAACGCGATAACACGTTAGAAATTCCACTTCACACATCATCTCTGTATTCCTCATCTTTCACTGTTGCTGCCTCTCGTCACTGGAACTCTCTGCCGCCTGAAGTCAAGGGCTGCCGAACATTGAAATCTTTCAAATCCAAGTTAGAAAATTATCTCATGACGAGTTGCCAAACTAACTTACTATTATGGCAAGTGTTGTATTGCATGTTTCCACGTATTCACTTTTTTAATGTTCTAGTGATATTTAACTTATTTTATATAGTTTTTTTCATACTTTCCGACAATGGTATATCTATAATGTGATAAGTTGAGCTATATATAATCATAATTTTCCTTACTATGTGTACTTAAAAATATTGTATTCATTGTATGCTTTGTACTGCACTATTTTATTACTGCTATTAGTATTATTATTACTATTATTATTATTATTACTATTCTTATTTTTATCATTATTATTATTATTATGATTATTATTATTATTATTATTATTATTATTATCAATAATTGTCTTATTTTTTATACTTTGTATGTCTCATTTATTTTGACCTGCTGTTCACATTTTATTACGCTTTTTTCTTTCTTTCTGTATGTTATATATTATTATGTCTGCTTTCTACTTACTTGTTGTTTACATTTTATTATTATTATTATTATTATTATTATTATTATTATTATTATTATTATCTTATTCAGTTTTGTGTGTAAAATTGTAGTGTACTTTGTAAATTTGTAGTGTTTTTGTAACGCAGTTTTACTCCTGGTTGAGTGTTAGAGAAGGCCGTATAGCCTTAACTCTGCCAGGTTAAATAAATCATCATCATCATTATTATTATTATTATTATTATTATTATTATTATTATCATTATTATAAACACAAGGCTTGAAATTGCGAATTTCTGGACTTGTTTTCGCGGCCGCTTTCGATGTTCCAAAAGAAGCAGAGGTCGCTACACACGTCCAAAGAAAGGCACGTACTGTACTTTTGTGCGGCTGCATCATCTGACAACTTAATCAGCACGCTGAGAACCGCCACCTGGTGGCACGAGCACCTGCTGCAACCGCACCCGGTGGTGCGTATTAGCGGTCGGGCGACCCGCCACTGGCTGGGATTAATTCAGCGTCCATTACACCAACACGACGGACCCTACGTCTAGGGAAACTAAATAAAACGCATCGGGTTAAATACGAAACTCGGTCCCAAATAAATGTTCACAGCTTCTTAATCCGCAAGCGAACGTCTTCAACAATATGAGTGAAAGAAATGAATTCTATCCGAATCCAGACAAAATGGAAGAGTCAGCGTCATTTGGTAGGCTGAAATAAGATGGATGATTTCGGTGGGAATTTCGTGAAATAAGTTGTCTGTTAAATGTTCAGCCATGTATTGTGGGTCCCTATCACCACGGCATGGCGCGTCCTCAGGTTGCAGATAGAGGAGACGGCCTCCAGATATGGAGGGTAGCTGCGAATATATTGAATAAGCAGTCGTGGACAGCCGATAAGGGGTGGTCCTCCAGCTTGGGGGTTGGGCGAAGGGCTAACAACCCATCACCGTAAAAAAACAGCTTGTTACGAATCCCTACAATAAGCACGTATGGGCGAATCCAGAAATGCATATAGAGTGTTAGTTGGGATAATGGGAGGATAATATTAAAATGGATTTGAGGGAGGTGGAATATGATGATAGAGACTGGATTAATCTTGCACAGGATAGGGACCGATGGCGGGCTTATGTGAGGGCGGCAATGAACCGTCGGGTTCCTTAAAAGCCATTTGTGAGTAAGTAAGTAAGTTAAATGTTCAGAATTAGCCTAGCCTATGTTGTGTTCGTTATAAAACTTTTGTTACTAATCTCTGCATGAAACATGATGATGATGATGATGATGATTTTATAATTGACTTTTAATTAATCCTTTCTACTCTGTAGATGGGTTTCTTGACATAAATTCATACGAAATTCTTTTTAATATACTTACTTAATTACTTACTTACTTACTTACTTACTGGCTTTTAAGGAACCCGGAGGTTCATTGCCGCCCTCACATAAGCCCGCCATCGGTCCCTATCCTGTGCAACATTAATCCAGTCTCTATCATCATATCCCACCTCCCTCAAATCCATTTTAATATTATCTTCCCATCTACGTCCCGGCATCACCAAAGGTCTTTTTCCCTCCGGTCCCCAACTAACACTTTATATGCATTTCTGGATTCGTCCATACGTGCTATATGTCCTGCCCATCTCAAACGTCTGGATTTAATGTTCCTAATTATGTCAGGTGAAGAATACAATGCGTGCAGTTCTGCGTTGTGTAACTTTCTCCATTCTCCTGTAACTTCATCCCTCTTAGCCCCAAATATTTTCCTAAGCACCTTATTCTCAAATACCCTTAACCTATGTTCCTCTCTCAAAGTGAGAGTTCAAGTTTCACAACCATACAGAACAACCGGTAATATAACTGTTTTATAAATTCTAACTTTCAGATTTTTTGACAGCAGACTAGATGATAAAACCTTCTCAACCGAATAATAACAGGCATTTCCCATATTTCTTCTGCGTTTAATTGCCTTCCGAGTGCCATTTATATTTGTTACTGTTGCTCCAAGGTATTTGAATTTTTCCACCTCTTCGAAGGATAAATCTCCAATTTTTATATTTCCATTTCGTACAATATTCTCATCACGAGACATAATCATATACTTTGTCTTTTCGGGATTTACTTCCAAACCTATCGCTTTGCTTCCTTCAAGTGAAATTTCCGTGTTTATACTAATCGTTTGTGGATTTTCTCCTAACATATTCACGTCATCCGCATAGACAAGAGCTGATGTAACCCGTTCAATTCCAAACCCTGTCTATTATTCTGAACTTTCCTAATGGCATATTCTAGAGCGAAGTTGAAAAGTAAAAGTGATAGTGCATCTCCTTGTTTTAGGTCGCAGTGAATTGGAAAAGTATCAGAAACTGACCTATACGGACTCTGCTGTAAGTTTCACTGAGACACATTTTCAATAATCGAACTGGTTTCTTGGGAATACCAAATTCAATAAGACTAAACTATTATTTAAAACTTGTCTCTTAACAGAGTCATATGCCTTTTTGAAATCTATGAATAACTGATGTACTGTACCCTTATACTCCCCTTTTCTTAAATTGTATAGTGAGAAATAATTATTTTATCTTGTGACACTTTTAATTTAGTTTTTGTACTTTTTTTTATCGTCTTGAAACACTCATTTTATTTTCGGCTGTTTTTTTAACTGTGTTTAGAATTCGAGATACACAATATTTTAACTGTTTATATTTTGAAAGGAGCCATATTTCTGAACAAATGATCTGCACGCAGTTCTTTCTTATGCGTGAATGAAAGAGTATAATTGTGGCAGATCGAAAATAAATCCAAATAAACATCATTAATTTATCACTTGAGTCGCATTGCTTCGAACACGGGCCCATGGCTGGGAAGTGACGTGTTTTGTGTGTGCATTGTATGAGGCGAGGTACTATAGATGTTTTTGTGAGTGCATCATTTTGAAGGACTTCTTCCTGCTTGGAGAGCATAGTTTGAAATAGCATCGTAACAACGGAAGTAAAGCAATTGAATCTCTGTTTATGGCCGTGGTACGAGCATTCTGCGGGATTGCTCTGTTGCTATGGAGAGTGCCTGAATAAAAAAAAACACTACAGCGAGTGTTTGAATGACTGCATTGGGAATCGAAAGAACATTTCTTGTCAGACGCAGACTTACGTTTGAGGACGTTATGGTCGTCAAGAAGGCAGATTTTGCAGTGAACGATCATGTCCGAATGTTGTGTAGATCTGGAGTGTTTCAATTTTGTGTTAATAGGAAATGTCTCAATGTTTTCGATTCTGTGCTTCTATTTTAGTAAACAGTTTCGAAACCATATAGGTTATATAGGACTTCTGATGGAAACGTTCGTGTGAAACTAGTTTCAAACGGAGTACTTCTGTTTCCTCTTTCATTTTCATTATACCATTGATCCATGCTGTTTTATTATACCATTGTCTCTTAATATCCTTTTGTGATGCATAAAGGACCTTCATATAAGTAATTACAATTATTATCGAACCGTGCATTGTTAGGTGATTTTTTTATTGGGTTATTTTACGACGCTGTATCAACATCTAGGTTACTTAGCGTCTGAATGATATGAAGGTGATAATGCCGGTGAAACGAGTCCGGGGTCCAGCACCGAAAGTTACCCAGCATTTGCTCGTATTGGGTTGAGAGAAAACCCCGGAAAAAACCTCAACCAGGTAACTTGCCCCGACCGGGATTCGAACCCGGGCCACCTAGTTTCGCGGCCAGACGCGCTGACCGTTACTCTACAGTTGTGGACTTCTTAGGTGATGTATTCAACTTTTTGAAACATTGTCCTTCTTTCAGCTTGAACTGGTTCGAATGCAAGCATATTCTGTGGTATTTAAAGTGACTATTACACTTTTACTACGTCATACTACTTTTAACCAATAAAACGGTACGGAACGACGTGTTTCAAAAATTCATGACTTCTTATTCTACAATTTTTATCACCTCCCTAGCATTTGTTTCGTTTGCCATTGTGCTTTCAATAATTGTACCTTTTAAAATGAAGTGTGTTTATTTCATCATTTATATTGTTGGTTATGTTATAGTTTATGAGTCCACACCTGTGGAGTAACGACTAGCGCGTCTGGCCGCGAAACCAGGTGACCCGGGTTCGATTCCCGGTCGGGGAAAGTTATCTGGTTGAGGTTTTTCCGGAGTTTTCCCTCAACCCAATATGGGCAAATGCTGGGTAACTTTCGGTGCTGGACCCCGGACTCATTTCACCGGCATTATCACCTTCATCTCATTCAGACGCTAAATAACCTAAGATGTTGATAAAGAGTCGTAAAATAATCGACTACTACTATAGCTTATGGATTGTTTTATATATATAATTGAAGTGGAATGTAGCCTAACTGTTTTAATAAAAATGAAACTCTATCAACAAAGCCTTCTTGACTAGTAATCAGTCCATAGACTTCAATGAAGATTGTATAGTTGGCACAACTGGTAACAAGAGAACAGCTCATCATAACACACTACTGCCATCTAACGGAATATTTGTAATGATGAGATGGTACAGTAATACATTTTCAAGACAGTCTAGTATTTCAGTGAGGCAATTAATATTTTATTGTATTAGAGTACTTCATTTCTTCTAATATTTATATACTTTCTTCTAATCGTGTAATAGTCAATTAAATCCCACTCGAGTTTTGATTTTCTCTAGATAAATCAAAACCTCTAGTGAGATTACTATAGCTAATATTTGTGCGGGGCAGTTTACTTGAAATAATTCGGTTTTGCCTCCCATTTTCCTTATACCATTTCTCCAATATTGTTATAATTGTTGCAACACACAGTATTTTCTCTTGTACTTCGTATAATGTGAAAGTAAAGGAAGAAAAATAGTGGAAAAGTTAAAATAATGATTTGAAAATAAATAAGAAATAAATCACTAGTTTACGGTGACGATGATAGTGATATTGATGACAATGACGACGATGAAGATACGATAGTGACAGTGCATGAGAAGGAGAGAAGAAGAAACTTAATTGTCATCATAAAATAAGATAAGAAATTAAGTTCACAAAGTAAGTCGAAAAAATGAAAAAAGAAAATTAATAGAGTACAGAAGAATAAAAATAAAATTCAAAGATAATGAAGTAGAGATAGAATATAATAACAATAATAAAATTGACAGTGGTACCTTCTGAAGATTTTGGCAAATGTCTTGTATGAAAATTACATTTAGGCATAGTCGCCCTTCTATATAAGGGTATTTGCTTATGTCCCTTAAGTGGGACAGTGTGAACGAAATGAGACAATTTTCCTTACGCTGGGATCTCTCATAAAGATTAAGACAAGTCCCATAATTTCTCTTAACCTTTTGAAGCACAAATTAATTTTTTATGTTTTTCATATCACAGATCATACCAAACCTTCAATCAATTTTTTTTCAACATTTTAACTCTGCACACAATTTCAAAGCATAGATGGCACCTCTATGTATAATCAAGAGGTGGTTCCTTGGTGGAATATCTGTGCCATAAAATTTAGAAAGAAAGAACACGGTGGTTCCTCTGAATAACCACTATACTGTAAAGAGTTAAGCTAGAAAGAAAATAAATGCACTTAATTCCTCAGGACACAATTTTTGTAGTTTTTAATGCCTATTGTATAGATGTTATTTTTTTATTTTAAAAACTACTGAAGGGTAAGAATTCCTATACTCTATTTAGTTAACCATTTGAAGCATACAGAAAAAAAATTCTGCTTATAGCTTTAATTCCAGATCCCTTTTAGAATTTTATTTCTTGTCGCTTACGTTGTTTTAAAGTTATGAGTTTCGTCTTTTTTTTTTAATTGGGCATATTTTCAAAATCTATCTCCTCGTACAAATTTTAAGTAGATATGTGATCTACAAATTTATATAAAGTACCTCTAATATGATTAAAAAATAATGAGTACGCCTATCCATCTTTCCAAAATTTGTTCTGAGGACATAATTTTCATGGTTTTTAAATGTTTATTGTGCAGATATTATTTTTTTATTTTAAAAGCTACTGAAGTATAAAAAATCATATACTTTATTGTGACCATAATTTATAAAGCACGAAGAAAAAAAAAACTTGTTGATCCTTTTTAATGCAGATCCCCTTTAGAATTTAAATGCGTAGAAATATACCAAAAATCGAAGTATCAAAAAATCACTTTCAGAGTATAGAAGCAAGTACAATTTAAAGAGCGCGCCCATTTATATATGATGCCATTACTGACAGTTTTAAGTGTGGTGGAATCCTGAAACTATGGTGACACATAAATTACGGCCTGTAAACTAAATTTATTTGTTGCATTAAAGCGTAAAAATGATATTACTTTGACCATAAATGGTCGATATTTCACACGTCTCCCAACTTAGATGTAATATAACACTTATTTTGTTGATTAACGCACATAATAGTACATTATGCAACGAGCCTATAATGATAGTAATTAAAACGCGAGTATGTTTGTTTATGAAACGAGTTCAAGCGAGTTTCATAATTTTCATACGAGCGTCTTAATTACCATTATAGGCAAGTTTCATACAACTTTTTATGCTCGACCATATTTCTAACTAGAAATTATTCAGAAGTATTCATTTTATTTGTATCTGACAGAAGATAGCTCGTATATTGTGAGATGTGCGCAGACGCGAAAGTATTGATTTTTTCCGAGGAACAATAATGTCATTGACCTTGATGTAATGTAACATGAACTAATTTTGATATAACCTGGAAATTGATTTAGAATTGAAAAACGGGATGACAAATTGAATTTATTTGAATATTATTTACAAGTAACAGAACATAACCTTGTGCGACAGTATTGGATTTCCAGCCTCCGTGACGTTTCTCTCGTTGTCTTTCGATTGCATATCCGAGAATAATCGAAAACCTGAACTTTAATGAATAGGTGTACTTTAATGACATGCATTAAAGGACTGCTACCAGGTGTATAATTACTACATTTCTGCATGGTCGAGCATAAATATATTTACGTCACTAAAAGATAAATATATGGCGACGATAAAGTATAATAAAAAGGAGAGAGTAAGGGTAATAATGAAGACAAAGAAAGAAGAAAATAACTATGACAAACAGATGAAGTCAAATTATGATGATTATGTTGATGATGGTGAAAAAAAATAATATTAATAGTAATGTAGGAAACTGAAAGATTATGCTGTGAACCTCTGGCACAAAACCGTCCTAGTCTGATTTCATAATCATTAACATCATGATGATATTTGCTATTAAAATGATCTTTCGAGTTGATAAGTCGTGTATAAACAACAGTAGCAGCAGTTCCTGAATTAGCTACTCGGCTGTCTGTGTCTTTAAGTTTCTGTCGGAGGCAATTATGCCGTGCTGCATTTGTTCGGTTGCTAGGAGATCTCGCTCCCAGGCAGAATTAGTCGAGACAAACGTGAGTGCATCCAGGCAGTTACAACGCCGGAGTCAGACAAATTCCAAACAGTTCTCCTATCGTTTCCCTCCCCCCCTCCAGCCCCAAATCTTAGTAAGAGACATGCTCAGTTGTCTTAGTTTACACAGGAATTGCCAAGAGTCATTTAAGATGTTTAATGGTAATGAAATGTAAGGGAAACCGAGTGAATTCGCTTTTTATACGGACTTCTCCGCGACTTGTTCTGGAATTAACAATTGACAGTTGACTGTGTCGAGCTTAAGCCCATTTAAACCTGCAGAGTCTGTAAGTACATTATACAGTTTAAGTCTTTAATTTTAGAACACACAATGCAATAGAGATTTTATTTTACAGTTTACAAAAAAAGGATTCGTTAAGAAATGCTTTCTACAAAAAGCCTACAAGTGCACATATCTTATGTGCACGTTCCCTCACTACTGCCATATGCTTTGGTTGTGATAGTCATTGCCTTCACAATTACGCCAGGTTATAACAGTGAAATGACTTACTTTAAAGCGAAACTTTTCCCAATTTAACAAAATTTCACGATACTTTACAAGGAAAATTATTTCAGATAAAATGGTAAAACAAATGATAGCGTAGAAAACGGAAACATTTCGAGAAATTCTGTCTTAAACACAATTATTTCAAACTGCATTTCACAGTATCTACATAGGCTAAAATAATGAATTCCAATTTCCTTAGATGGGAACCTGTCAGCAGACTGATTTACAACGTAGACTGTATCACACTTAATGACGATATACTAGTATGTAATTGACTCAGGATAAAAAAGGGACAGTATCTCTTTCTCCTACTTTGTTTCTAACATTTCTTTATATTGCTGTCTGTCCGTCCGTCCGTCCATCCTGTATATCTATCTATCTATCTATCTATCTATCTATCTATCTATCTATCTATCTATCTATCTATCTATCTATCTATCTATCTATCTATCTATCTATCTATCTATCTATCTATCTATCTATCTATCTATCTATCTATCTATCTATCTGTCTATCTGTCTATCTGTCTGTCTGTCTGTCTGTCTGTCTGTCTGTCTGTCTGTCTGTCTGTCCGTCCGTCCGTCCGTCCGTTCGTCCGTCCATCCATCCATCTACCTATCTATTCTAATCTATCTATTCAATCTACCTATTCTAATTTATCTAACCTATCTATTCTAATCTATCTATTCAATCTACCTATTCTAATTTATCTAACCTACCCAATCTGATCTATCTAATCTATTTATTCTAATCTATCTATTCTAATCTATTTATTCTAATCTATCTACCTATTCTAATTTATCTAACCTACCCAATCTGATCTATCTAATCTATTTATTCTAATCTATCTATTCTAATCTATTTATTCTAATCTATCTATCTATCTATCTATCTATCTATCTATCTATCTATCTATCTATCTATCTATCTATCTATCTATCTATCTATCTATCTATCTACGTATCTACCTACGTATCTACCTATCTACCTATCTACCTACCTATCTACCTACCTACCTATCTACCTATCTATCTATCTATCTATCTATCTATCTATCTATCTATCTATCTATCTATCTGTCTGTCTGTCTGTCTGTCTGTCTGTCTGTCTGTCTGTCTGTCTGTCTGTCTGTCTGTCTGTCTGTCTGTCTGTCTGTCTGTCTGTCTGTCTGTCTGTCTGTCTGTCTGTCTGTCTGTCTGTCTGTCTGTCTGTCTGTCTGTCTGTCTGTCTGTCTGTCTGTCTGTCTGTCTGTCTGTCTGTCTGTCTGTCTGTCTGTCTGTCTGTCTGTCTGTCTGTCTGTCTGTCTGTCTGTCTGTCTGTCCGTCCGTCCGTCCGTCTGTCCGTCCGTCCGTCCGTCCGTCCATCCATCCATCCATCTACCTATCTATTCTAATCTATCTATTCAATCTACCTATTCTAATTTATCTAACCTATCTATTCTAATCTATCTATTCAATCTACCTATTCTAATTTATCTAACCTACCCAATCTGATCTATCTAATCTATTTATTCTAATCTATCTATTTTAATCTATTTATTCTAATCTATCTATCTATCTATCTATCTATCTATCTATCTATCTATCTATCTATCTATCTATCTATCTATCTATCTATCTATCTATCTATCTATCTATCTATCTAATCTTATCTTATCTAATTTTATCTAATCTAGTCTGTCTTGTCTTGTTTGTCTGTCTTTATGTCTGTTTGTCCGTCCGTCCATGTAATCTAATCTAATTCATCAAATTTTCTACTGTATCTAATCTTTCTATTTAATCAAATGTATCTCTATATCTAATCTATCTATCAAATCTATATAATCTATATGCAGTATGTTGTATATCTAATCTATCTATCCTATGTAGTCTCTCCTATTTAATTTATCCTATCTAATTTGTTCTGTCTAATCTATCCCATCTATTCTACTTATTTGTCTTCTTTATTCTTTCAAGCCCCACTCTTTCTTGGCCTGTCCTATTTCTTCTGGTCCGGACTTGTCTGATCTGGTTCGATTTGATCTAGTCTGATTTATTCAGATTTAATGTAATCTAATCTATCTGTCTATGTCTGTCCTGTGTATCTGAACATCGTACCTGTCACGGTCGGTCAGTTGGTCTGTCAGTCGAATGCAGTAAATGGTTAATGTAGGTGGTGGATCACAGTTGAAGTAGACTGCTTCTTCTTCTTCTTCTTTTTTTTGCGAGCCATTATATAGGAACTGAAACACCTCCCACGGTTGAAATCTTTCGTCTTTGCTCCAAACTGAATCTTATAGCTATTTTTACAATAGAAATGAAGACAAATTCATTGTAACAATAGAAATATCATGACCTATCTTATTTTCAAGAAGTGAAAACATGTTGCCCTTAAGTTCCTGTGTATAATAACATAAACATAAACTGAATCACTATCCATATATGTGATAACATTCTTTAGAGACACGGTATATATATATATATATATATATATATATATATATATATATATATATATATATATATAGGGTAAACATTGGTAATTTCGTGATAATTTCATGAAAACTAATTAAAAATGCAAATGTGTAAATATATCCTTATTCCGATTTTTTCATCTAAAAGACGATAACTTGCTGTACAAATCTGGAGACATAAAAGATTGGACACGTTCTTGAATATGTGCCAAAAACCATTTTTACAACTTAAGCTGAAAGGCTGGTTATTTCGTGATAACCTTGGTAATTTCGTGATATTGCATTGATAATTTCGTGAGAGGTAGAATAATTGTGGAAAAATTAATTAAAGTCAAATGAAATTCTCATTCATTGTTACAAGACTTCAAACATAGTAATTCCGTCTAATATTCATAGCAAGAAAACATAGAAATACATATCAACACATAATAAGAATAAAATCAAAGTAAAAATTGAAATTGAAAAGGGATCTTCTTTGCCCTGAAAGGGTGAACACTTTTATTACGGACTTTACTATAACCTATATTACTAGGGTAACTCCAAAAGTAATGCATAACGTTTGTTTAAAAATTATATTTTTATCCTACAGCTTTGCTATTTTCACAGAATGTAGATGCATCCTTAAGGAACAAAATATCACTTTTCAACATAATCCCTATCCCTTTCAACTGCCTTACGTAACCTAGGAACGAGGGCCTGTAGACCAGCACGGTAAAAGTCTGGACCAACACGTCTGAGCCACTCTTGAGCAACGTGCACAAGGGAGTCATCTTCTAACCTCGTTCCGCGAAGGGATCCTTCAGTTTACCAAAGAGATGGTAATCGAACGGTTCAAGTTCAGGACTGTAAGGCGGGTGTTTCAGTGTTGTCTATCCGAATTTTCTGATCTGGTGTGTGGTCTTGTGACTGACATATGGCTGTGCGTTGTCGTGCAATAGCAGAACATCCTGCTTCTCCCGATGTCGTCGAACACGACTCAGTCGAGCTTGAAGTTTCTTGAGAGTTGCAACATACGCGTCAGAATTAATGGTGGTTCCGTGTGGCATGATGTCCACAAGCAACAGTCCTTCTGAATCGAAAAACACAGTAGCCATAACGTTTCCTGCCGAAGGTGTACTTTTGAATTTCTATTTCTTTGGTGAATTTGCATGATGCCACTCCATTGTCTGCCTCTGTCTCCGGTCGAAAATGGTGGAGCAATGTTCCATCTTCTGTCACAATTCTTGCAAGTAAGTCATCTAGCACTTATCATTGGCACTTAGCATGATAACAAATCAAACAGAAGCTACACTGAACCCATTGCGTCTCCGTTTTCTTTTTTGTTATCACATCTTGTTTTCAGATTTCTAAAATTCCTATTGTAATACATTTTATACCATTTTAAAAATTGTAACACTTAATGCTCAACAGAATTTCGCCTCAAACAGCTAAGATTTCTATCAGTAAAGCTAAGTCTATACGGCGACTACAGATGTATCTAAAATTCCAAACACATTTCCTAAAATTTCATGAAGATACAATAAATCTTTGTACCAAATATCATATGCTTACCTTTAGTAATAAGCCTGTAATGTAATTACAAACATCCACAAAATTTGTATGCCTGAGAAGTCGACGCTAACTTGCTCTCTCCAAACATAAAAGCTCACTGAAGCAACTACAATAGTCACACAAAGCTTAGCTGTATGTTTCTGGAAACTGGACAACATATGCAATCCCTTGGCGGAAATTTGGATCTCGTAACACCATTGGTTAGTTCACAAAAGAGCAAAGAAAAAGTGTCACGAAATAACCACTGCCACGAAATTACCAATGTTTACCCTATATATATATATATATATATATATATATATATATACTGTGTTACTATAAATGATCTTTCGGATTACAAACTTGAATAACTATCGTTAGGAGACACTTAGGAACATGATATTGGTATCAATGGAAAGAGAAACTCAAATAGTTTTTGTTATCCATTCGGTGAAATCACATGTGCTACTCTTAAATCAGCAAAAATTAGAAAACATGAAATTGGTATCAACAGAAACAGAAACTCCAACAATTTAAAAATTTTTTCACTCGAAAACATGAAACAGAAAGGGGAAAATTTGGTTCACAACCGTAAGTAAGTCACATGTGCTCAATGTGAGCTCCTTGTGTCACACGACACACATCAAGTCTGTAGTCAATTTCCTGCCATACACGTTGTAGCATTGGACCATCCACCAGTGCAGTGGCCTCTGTGATGCGGATACGAAGATCCTCAATGGTAGATGGTGATGGTGGTTGATATACTTGTTGTTTTATAAAACCCCACAGAAAAAATCACAAGGAGTGAGGTCGGGGGAACGTGGAGGCCAATGCAAACATTCTAAATCTTCACGGCCAGCACGTCCAATCCATCTCCTTTGAAGTCATGTATTCAGCTCGTTTCTGACATCTAATGGGGTGGTGCCTCATCTTGCTGAAAAATGAGACCTTCGATGTCCTGTTCCAGTTGTAGAAGAAGCCATAACTGTAACATATCTAGGTACGAATTACCTGCGACAAAAAAGAAAGGGCCATACACCTTTTCACGGCTTATAGCACTGGGATATGTGAAAATCTAGCACACAAAATGCCCTCCTGTCTTCGTTTGCAGCCATTTTTCTGTTATATCGTCTCCTAGCAACGAAATTAATAAATATGCGACAGGTTCACCAACATAACAAAAAATATTTGAGTTTCTCTTTCCAGTGATACCAATATCATGTTTCTAAGTGTCTCCTAACGCTAGTTATTCAAGTTTGCAATCGGAAAGATCATTTATAGTAACATTGTATAATCTATGCTAATAATAAATCTGTAGCCGAAATTTTTCTGGTAATTTTCGATTTTCCAAAAATAATTGGTCCTAACATATATAATTAACCACCCTGAAACCGAAAATCGCTTTTTTGAAATTTTTGTTTGTATGTCTGTCTGTCTGTCTGTTTGTTACCTTTTCACGCGGTAATGGCTGAACGGATTTCGATGAAAATTGGAATATAAATTAAGTTCGTTGTAACTTAGATTTTAGGCTATATGGCATTCAAAATACGTTATTTAAAAGTGGGCCTGAATTAAATAAATCGAAATATCTCGCTTATTATTGATTTTTGTGAAAAATGTTACATAACAAAAGTTTCTTTAAAAATAATTTGCGATAAGTTTTATTTCTTGAAAAATTTTGATAGGACTGATATTTAATGAGATGAATGAGTTTTAAAATTAAAATAACTGCCATCTAAGGCGGTGTATTGAAATAAAAAACAAATGACTTCGTCTATAAGGGGCCTTGGACAAAACAATCGAAAGCTATGAAACATAGCCTACAGACAATGTTTCTGTGTTTTATGAAGTAATATCAGAAGCTAAATTAACCGATTTGTATAATTAATTATTATTTCATCATTGGAAAGTGTAGTTTCTCTGGATGGACATAATGCTATAATGTTATTACAGTAACTTGTGAGTGAATTGAGGACAGGTAAGATTAAAATAGCTTCTTATGCACAGAAAACTTGATAGGTTATTCTGTATATTCATTTCCTGTATTTCTTAAAATAATATTTATGAACATATTCATTTTTATCTCAGAGAATTAACCAACAACGAGAGTGTATTGATTTAGTATGCAGTAATAGTACGTTAGCTTAGCAATCCATTATTTTATAATTCAAATTTTACTATGCTCAATTGAATCGTGTTAAAATACATAAAATATATATGCAATAAATGCAATGCAAAAAAATTGGGTAATGAGCCAAGCAGATTATGTTGCGCTGTTGTAAAAGCTGTTCCGCCTGAGATTCAAGAGCTCCCACAACAAATTAAAAACTTTCTTATTCGAGTACATCCATTATCAAGACACTTTTTACATAATATAATATAATATAATATAATATAAACATAATAAATCTGTAGCCAAAATTTTTCTTTTAATTTTCGCTTTTCCAAAAATAATTGGTAATAACAATTAAGAAACATGTTAAAGGAATTGTCATTGCACCAAATGAGTGGTCTCTGGATCAAAAGATCGCATTTTAATATTTTAAATAGAATTTAAATTAAGTAACATATTAAACGATTTATCCTTCTATCAAACACGAATGTTCCTGGATCAAATGTCCTATTTTAATTATGTAATTACTTTATATTTATTTCTAACGAGTGCAGCGGAGTGCACGGGTACGGCTAGTATATTATATAAATCTTTGACCTATATAACCTAGTTGACCAAACAGATTTCAAAGGAAATGTTAGCAGAGGATTAAATGCTATTCAGTCTCCTAGCAACGAACTGTGTCCCACTGCACTGTCTGTATTGATTACAACGCTATACAATGGCCACAGACATCTATTATTACCAGGAAGAAGGTTTATCCGTCTTTGTGAGCTAATTCCTTGGACCAGGACGTATAAGAGAAGTACAAACTCCGCCAGGAATCTCAAACACTAAGCCCAGTCGTTGTGTGTAAGTCGATCTTCCACTGTCCGTGTCTTACAGTGCCCTCTCTGTCTGTTTCTTTCTGGTGTGGTATCACGTTCGAGTACACAGGTGTCGGAGGAAACTTCTAGAAATAGGTTACAGCTACTTGCTACGTAGATATTTCTTGATATGGGTTACATAGAAATATTTTTAATGCAAAAAAAGTGCGTGGTATAGTTTCCTATGCTTTTCTGAGCCATTGCTACGGATAGTTGTAAGTTATGAAAAATTATGATATAACAATTTATAAATTCGTTAATCTTCGATGCTACTTACCCATTAGAGTTCTACGAAATGTTTATATTCCTATTATTCAGTCTATCATTCAATATGGTATAATTGTTTGGAGTGGAAGTACAAAAATTAATCTTAGTCCGATAAATTTACTACAAAAACGAATAATTAAAATTTGTTTGAAGAAACGTTTCGATTATCTAACTAAATAAATTTATTCTGAATTTAATGTATTTAATATTGAACAAATTTATAAGTATACCCTGTTAAAATTTTATCATAAAAATCGTAATAAGTTTGTATTACAGACACATAATTATGACACAAGACGAAATATTAATTCAACATTAGTAGAACCTAAATGTCTCACATCTGCTGGTCTAAAGCATAGCATTAATTTTGGCCCTCGGTTGTACAATGCTTTAGCTAAATTACACCCAGAACTTCTAACATGTAACCCACTAACATATAACAAGAAAATTAGAAACTGGTTAATATCTTCAATTTGATTAAATAAATTTATAGCCTATGTGTATGAATTAATCAACCTACATTATATTTGTATTCTATAATTTTGAAATATATATATAATTGTCCTACTTTTCACGTGCGATATTATTCTTCTCTAGTGTTAATATTATATTATATAATTCCATTGCCGCTGAAATTTAAATTTTAGTTCCTATTTCATTTTATTTATTTATTTCATTTTTTTCTATAGCCAATTTCTCTTATATTAATATTGTATTATATAATTTCTCTAACTGTAATTTTAATTTTATTTCCTATTTCATTTTATTTTATATTCTCTTATAGACATATTAATATTATATCTGAACTGCGACCGAACACGAGCGCTGCTCATTCGGTCTCAGATTTTCTTAATACAGGGACATCATTTTATTTTTACTAACATTTTTAATATTAACCTGTCTATACCTTTAGAGAACCGGAAACACCGCTTGCTCCCCCCTCCAAGACTAGGGTTCGATGATACTGGCGTAAAACACAAATCACTCTACTAGGTATAGGATGGAAGAAAAGTAGTTCATCCATTTACGTAAACTAGGAAATGTCGCGATTTTGAGTTTGATTATTTTCATTAGGTTTTTCTTTAATCAAAGTACACTACTGTATTAAGAATAAGTGTTTTTACTCACAAAGTGAGTTATCCATGCGAACGTATTCATTATGCAGTGTATATTATACTTTCTACAGCACATTAGCGTACAATATAGAGAAAGAAGTTAAATTGAAAAATAATCATAATATGAATATTTAAACACAATTTTGAAAATGGTGGCCGTTCATTTCGATACAGGCTTCAGTTCTTTTGTGCATATTATCGCACTATAGACTATTGCATCTAATTCCAATTGCCAGTTTCGTCCTTCGTACTAGTAACTCATGTTGAAATAATTCTGTACCTACTCTACGTACTGTGAATTCAATCTTCACTTCTGCCCGACCCGAAAATATAAGATTACTCAGACATGCTATCTACTGTCCGTCCAAGTGGTTATGCCGTAGGATTGTAGAAAGGGAGGAAATCACGTGACAGTTAATTACTTAACGAGGCCCTTTTATTTAAGTTAAATTAAACAGCTGTATAATATTACGTAAACGTCCAATTCCTAAGAGAAATTAATGTTTTCAGAAAAGAGCTAAGACAGCTCAGCTTTTACAGAGGGGCGAGCAGAAGCAGGTGGGGGAAATCGGGATGCGACGTAGGCAAACGGACAGTACCTGTGCGAAAATATGATTCAATATTGAAAGCTCTTTCGTCACTGGAAAACGCGAACATATTTCTGGAACGTACTATACTCAGTAACTCAGTACTGCTTACTGTCTGCGGTCTTAGTTCTGTGTGGAGTTGGAACTTCCTTAGTAGAAGGGGTGGGAGTGAAGTACATTCAAAAACTCAGGTACAGTAAAAATTGAAGTAAAAATAAAATGATGTCCCTGTACTAGTGTATCTCCTTTTTTATATTGTTTGTATTATTTTATTTCTCTTTCTGTTGTTTGTAATTATATTCTTTATTCTATATATTTAAATTTAAATAAATAAATCAAAAATAGTAGAAGGGTTATAGGTAGGACCTTGAGGAAACCTTCCATAACACTGTCTTTATGCAGGGTCGGGTAGAGTTCCCGAGTAGCTCAGTGCGAGAGCGTTGGTACGTTTAACCAAAGGTCCCGGGTTCGATACCCGGCCCCGGAATAATTTTTCCCTCTAAATTATTCAAATTAACTTTACAGGGAATTATTCCTGAAAGCTTAATTTGCGAAAATAAAATAGGAGTTTTTTAAAGAAGATGTGAATTGTAAAAAATGGAAGGAGAGGACAGAAAATTTGAATGTAAAATTTAAGAGAAGTGGAACTTGGAGGCTTTGAAATGGAATTGAGGACCGTACTAGCTCACGAACTGCGTGCTGCGTAGCCGGGAGTTGGAGATGAGAGTCGCTGATAGCGCAACCAACGACGGAAGCCATGTTAATGAAAACAATAAAGATTAGATTCGAGGGACTCATCCAGGGGGCGGAGGAGTTGGTACAGTGTCTGAACACCCTTCAAAGTGCGTATACAGTGTAAATGGCGCGGAACAAAAGGTTAACAGGGGACGAAGAATGACGATTATACGCGTCATGCAGGGGAGATCTCCTTATGCACGCACAATGGCCGTCTGGCAATTTATAACGGAGACGACGCGCGCGGAGATGCTCTTCTTTTTTATTTTCTGTGCTTCGAAGGCTCAGAAATGTGTGGACTTGTTTGCGAAGTGGGAACAGCAAGCTCGATGGAGCACAGACACTTAAGGCCGAATTCAGGAATGTCACTTCAACTTTCACTTAAATCCGATTTCAGCAGGTAGAAAACGCACAGATTGTGATCAATAGAGAGCGAAATTTTAGGCCCTAAAAAGGCGGCTAAAATCGGCTCTTAAACTCCTTTAATTAATATATATTATTATAATGTACCGAAGTACATATGACATTTCCATGCAGATATTCTGCGTCATCATACGATGAAAGAGTAATGGAATGACGTAGTGCAGAGTTGGAGCTTAATCTGAGACGATTCTAACCGGCGTCGGAGTTGTATCCGGTGTGGCTTAGTAGATAAAGCATCAGCACGTAGAGCTGAAAACCCGGGTTCAAATCCCGGTGCCGGAGAGAATTTTTCTCCGTTCCATTACTCTTTCATCGTATGATGACGCAGAATATCTGCATGGAAATATCATATGTACTTCGGTACATTAAAATAATATATATGATATGCGTAAATCACTTCGTGATTTAAGACGGCGCTTATTCCGTCGGATCCCGGCCAACTAGTCACTCATATCGAGTGCACCTCAGCACATGTGTGGACTTCGGTCCTGCGTTCATAGACATCTGTGACGTAGTGCAGAGGGCGGCCACTAGAGAGAACCCTAGAGTTGGAGCTTAATCTGAGACGATTCTAACCGGCGTCGGAGTTGTATCCGGTGTGGCTTAGTGGATAAAGCATCAGCACGTACAGCTGAAAACCCGGGTTCAAATCCCGGCGCCGGAGAGAATTTTTCTCCGTTCCATTACTCTTTCATCCTTTATTTAAGCTCTATAAAATAAAAAATAGGCTTTTTTTGTGTGTTAAAGAATGTCATTAATATAAGCTTCAACATTTATTTAATGCAAAATTCTTAGATTAAAAGAAACTTCCACACATTTCACATTTTACAAGGGTACACATGCATACACAAAATGAAGACATTCTGTCTTTAAGTTGGTGTTTTTCATTTACCATTCACATTTCCATATTTGCTTCATATTAGAACATCAGCACCTATTTTGGCTATTGTGTCGCTCACTGCTGTACTTACAAATGGTGAGAAAAAAGGAAGGGGTTGTTATCTATGGGTATGTATGTATTTATTCACACTGCAAATGGGTAAATACCCGGTGGCAGTGGTGACTAATTACACTCAATAATCACAATAATAATAAAATACAGTCATAATATTAAGAGTAAAATAATAGCAATATATAATAATATTAAAAAGGAGCATCCTAAATTAAATGAATCACTTAATATAGGCCTAACATAATTAATTAAAGTAAATCTAATTTATATCTTAACCCTAAGTTAGTACTTAAACCACGAGTATATATGATATAATATGTTCATACTTGCATAAGTACCTTTCAGCACTACACTCATTTCGCTATCAATTCACTTGCTGCACTGGAACTAAGACACATTTTACTGACACTATCCTGATTTCACTAACACTTCAAAAACATTTCTCTGTTCAAATACTTTGCACTACCACTGTAAACTATAGAACTTTACTGACACAAACACACTTCACTGTCACAAAGCATTTCACAGACACAACACACTTCTTCACTGAAACAACATTCAAAATAACAGAACATCAGTTACAGCCTTATTATTCCGTAGAATTGTACTTACTGTATTAACCTCAAATCGCTAGCGTAGACTCTATTACAAGCACTATAACTCACACCCGTTCGCTATAAATATATTTTTCTGCCACTATAACTCTCAGAATTTACTTATAAGCTCTCTGCACTTTCACTACAACACACTGCACGCCCAGTATAAATCACTGGAGATTCACTATGTTTCTCTCTGCTTACTCACTGTTCTTGTAAAACCACAAAATAGTCTGCATAATGTATTACCGTCTATTAGTAAAGTTCTTAAGCCTATTTTTAAATACATTTTTGGTTATTGGTAAAGCCTTTAGTAAGTCTGCAGGTAGAACATTCCAGTCCCTGATAGTACGATTGAGAAAAGTCTGTCTTGGAATGTAAGAGAATGCTTATTCGGGTACAACCCAGCGAGTTTATGTTAAATTGCTGACAGACAGAGGAAGATATAATAATAATAATAATAATAATAATAATAATAATAATAATAATAATAATAAATTGTCCCGCAGGAGTTCTATTACAGTAGCGTGCAAATTAATCCGAACAATGTAATTACTTATGCAAAAACACTCAAACGGGATAAAAAAAAAAGGATCTAAGACATACCTCAGTAATCTATGTGGCCTCCCTTGTTCCTAATAACAGCTCTGAGACGATTTGGCATGGAGTCCGCTAATTTCCCACAAATATCCTTCATTTCTTCATTGCGAAACCATACACCAATGAGGGCAGAAATCATCTTCTCCTTTGTAGAACAATCCATTTTTTGCATTCTTCTTTTGCAAATTGACGACAAGTTCTCAATGGGGTTGATGTCGGGTGAGTTTCCTGGCCAGGGGAGTACCAGAATATTCTTCTTGTTGAAGAATTCTGTAGTTTTTCGAGACGTATGGCATGGTGCCAGGTCTTGTTGGAACACACCTCTGCCATCCGGAAATGATTTTTGCAGCTGGGGTACGATTCTGGTTTCCAATAAGTGAATATATTTGTCAGAATTCATCATTCCCTTGATAGGTATTAATGCTCCAGGCCCTTCATGTGTAAAACAACCCCAAAACATTACTTTGCTTGTTGGAGATGAGCTGCTGTTACTTTTTCGGATCCTTTCCATACGTAAGAAACACGGTGGCCGTGGACCTCGAAATGAGACTCATCGGAAAAAAGTACATTTTTCCAGTCATTCACTGTCCAGTGTTGATGTAATTTTGCCCACATTAAGCGTTTTTTGCACATAACAGGGGTTACCAGTTGCTTCTTAATAGGCTTACGAGCCCTTCGTCTAGCTTCCAAAAGCCTAAGCCGCACTGTTGTGACGTGAATATTCGCCCCAATGGTAGCCATTAACTCGCGGGTTAAGTCGACAACAGTTAGTCTAGGATTTAATTTACTTTTCCCGACAATTAAACGATAATCTGCAGGTGAAGTCTTCCTTTTCCGGCCACAGTTTCTTTTTTTTTTCTGGGGTGTGATGGATCTTGTCTCCCTGTATCGTTTTATGATCGAATTAACAGTAGCCAAACCGATGTGACATTCTGCAGCAATTTGCCTCTGTGTCGTAGAAGAATGCTCTGCTAATGTTATAATTTTAGACCGTTTTCGTGGAGTTGTATCCATTTGTGAAGACGACAGAATGTACACAGGATTGCAGTATTAAGTCTTCAACACAACTGAAATGCTTATAAGTACAAAACGACAGGCAAAATGTCACATATTATAAAAAAAATAATGACAGACCTTCAACAATGGAATTACACGTACTACAGATGTCAGTTAAAGCGGTATGAGCAGCTGTGAGGCCAACAATGACAGAAAATGTAAAAATATGTCCTGTTCGGATTAATTTGCACGCTACTGTACATGCCAGTAAATATACCGACATGAACCTGTCGCATTTAAGCACACTTAAATGCCATTGACCTGAGCCGAGATCGAACCCGCAACCTCGAGCACAGGCAAGCGTTATACCGACTACGTTATCCAGGCCGACTGAAAGTTGAAATTTTAGGATTCAAAGATTGTAAGAATGAGAAGGGGTGGCCCGGAGGTACTTCTCTATTGTGTTGTTCACTGCTAGGAAGGAGTTGTTATCCGTCTTGGAATGTAAACGGCACAGGATGTTAAGAAAAACAGTAAACAGTTACGAATAAGATGCAAAACCTAAAAAAAAAAAAAAACTAAAAATAGGCACTAACGTCGAAATAGGCATTTTTAGGAACTATAAACCCCTTTATTTATATCTATATTTCCATGAAAAATGTAAATATTAAATTTGAAGCCTGTATGTATCAAGGAAAAAAACAGGTTTTTGCCTAAATTCCGCTCTCTAGTGATGAATCACAACTTACCATGCAGTCAAAACTTAGCCAAAAGCTAGTCTGATTCAAGATACTTAGGGTGTTATGCATAGACATTTCTCTAGCCCACGCTACGAGTGTGCTGAACTAGCCCCGGCTATCAACTGTTTACTTGTACAGGATCCATATCATATCATATCGCTAACACTGGTTTCTGAATACGAAAAACGTTAGTTCGCTCATCATCTACCGGAAGCCTGCTCTAAGAATGTCTATGAATATGGCCCTTAAAGATTAACCTTATACCTCACAAAGTGCTATATAATTTACCTTAAAAATATCTGGCACGTATGTTTCCTACGATAAAGTTAATTATTGCCATGTAGAAGACGAAGAAGGTTCCAGCACCACTTGTGTAAAAGAAGAAGTTTTTTTTGACTGAGCGTGTTTTTTATTTGTGACATGAAGTTAGTTTTTAAATGCGTTTGTCACACATTTTGCACAGCACGATTTTGCCGTCACTAACAAAGGCATCGTCAATTGAAATCCAATCTTTTAACTTGAATGCAATTGGCGCCATAGCAGTACTGTTTTCCTTCAGAGCAACTGATTGGTGGTGTTTTCACTCTTTCCTTCACTGCGGTAGCAGTACAATGACCCATCCTTCGCAATGGTATTTGTTCCTACTTTACCGTTACTTCTTAAGGGATGCACAAACGTTTAGCATGGCAAAGGGATCCATTTTTTGACAGTACGTTATTATTTTCAATTGAAGACCTCAGAACAATAAGTGGGTTATCGACCAAATGTGGCATTTTCGGATTTTCAAACTTTCTTACTATTCCCGCCTCATAGAATCAGAATCTGTCATTGGTTCTCTCATAAACCCATTTGTAGTATTAGAAACTGAAGTTCATGTAATATCCTGTTCCAAAAAATAAAGTGAATAGAAATTTTGTTTTTGCTCTCCTGAAAAGTTGCCTTTTGGTTCATAACCCACTTATTGTACTGAGATCTTCAAACATTAATTTTTTTATGCATTAGAGACGAAGGGACAAACTTTATAAACAATTTTAAAACTTATAAATTATGAGTTAAGTCGAGGAAAAATTGGTTAAAAAAATAATGTATAATCTTTAAAAATATGTTATATACTTCAAAATATGCAACATATGTAAAATATTTACTATGCACCAAAATATGCAAATTCTAAGTTACATAAAGGTCCCTTTGTTTTGATTCTAATGGCAAAATTTCACTACATTAATATTCTCATTATATAAATAATACATTTTAGGTTTATATTTTTTCTCCCTATAACATAGTTCAAGTAAACTTATTTTAAATTAATTCTCATCATTTTACTAGCTATCTCAACTTAATTATAATTGATTGAATTAAATTAGCTCATAAATTAAGTTACTACTTTATCTTATAGGTTTATCTAAATTTATATAAACATGTACTAGTCGTTAAAACTGAACTGAAGAATATTGCTGGAGAATCTTTTAAGTGTAGTGTAAATATTCGTAATTTAAATATGTATTATATTGATTAAGGCTGGTTGAGTGCAAGAGAAGGCCTTATGGCAGTGATGTCAACTAATGCAAATAGGAGCAAGCGCTCGCTTTAGAGCCCAGGAGAGCCTGAGCGCTTTACAGCGGAAAGCAAAGAGACAGACGAAAGAGGTAGTATATGCCGCTTGGTCGAGCTATATACAGGGATGGCCAGCACTGATTCAATGGATAAAGGGAAGAGAACTTATTAAAACTCTATCCATGTTAATTTTTAGATTTGTCTGAGAAATATAAGTGCATTATAAGAATGTAAGTTTTAATTTTAATGCTCATTTTTCACAAGTATTAATTTGCTTTTTTATTTAAAAGGAATATTTTCTCAACTTTTTTACAGAAAAGTGAAATTATCAGATATGTTTGTTTAGTAGCCTTACAGATACTGAAACAATGTTTTCGTAAATCTAATATATCGTAAATATGTATTACTGAAGATAGTGTATTGAAATGTTTGAAAATATTCGCATGGAAAATGTTTGTAAGGAAATGAATTAACAAAGCAAATACTGTTACACCACAAACAAAAGATACGTGCCTATGTGTTGGTAAAACGTCAGCTCTATAGCTTCAGCAGATTTCGAGATAATTTTATATTCTGCTAACAGAAAGTTGCGCACCAATGTTACCTAAAAGCATAATACGATAAGAGTTTTATTATGTAATATTAGTTACAGTTAAAACTTGTACCTAGACAACTTTGCTTTGTTTTTATATTTTTTTATTTTATTGGGTTATTTTACGACGCTGTATCAACTACTCAGATTATTTACCGTCTGAATGAAATGAAGGTGATAATGCCGGTGAAATGAGTCCGGGGTCCAGCACCGAAAGTTATCCAGCATTTGCTCAAATTGGGTTGAGGGAAAACCCCGGAAAAACTTCAACCAGGTAACTTGCTCCGACCGGGATTCGAACCCGGGCCACCTGGTTTCACGGCCAGACGTGCTAACCGTTACTCCACAGGTGTGGATCTTTGCTTTGTACTATAATATTGTTTTGATTATTTTATAAGGCTAAAGATACCATCAATATCAATTTCAACTTATCATGTCATATTCAGTGTATTTCTTTGGGATAACACTTTCTTTATTTATGATGTGTTTAATTCACTTAGTACAGTATAGTTGTAGTTATTGTGGAATTTGTGTGAATATTCCTTCTTTAATCTTTATTATGTTATTAACGTTTAAAACACAACTGCAATATTAGGCTAAGAAATATGTGTTAGTACTTTTGTTTTACAGACAATATACAGGGACATCATTTTATTTTTACTAACATTTTTAATATTAACCTGTCTATACCTTTAGAGAACCGGAAACACCGCTTGCTCCCCCATCCAAGACTGGAGTTCGATGATACTGGCGTAAAACACAAATCACTACTAGGTATAGGATGGAAGAAAAGTAGTTCATCCATTTACGTAAACTAGGAAATATCGCGATTTTGAGTTTGATAATTTTCATTAGGTTTTTCTTTAATCAAAGTACAGTACTGTATTAAGAATAAGTGATTTTACTCACGAAGTGAGTTATCCATGCGAACGTATTCATTATGCAGTGTATACTGTCTACAGCACATTAGCGTACAATATAGAGAAAGAAGTTAAATTGAAAAATAATCATAATATGAATATTTAAACACAATTTTGAAAATGGTGGCCGTTCATTTCGATACAGGCTTCAGTTCTTTTGTGCATATTATCGCACTATAGACTATTGCATCTAATTCCAATTGCCAGTTTCGTCCTTCGTACTAGTAACTCATGTTGAAATAATTCTGTACCTACTCTACGTACTGTGAATTCAATATTCACTTCTGCCCGACCCGAAAATATAAAATTACTCAGACATGCTATCTACTGTCCGTCCAAGTGGTTATGCCGCAGGGTTGTAGAAAGGGAGGAAATCACATGACAGTTAATTACTTAACGAGGCCCTTTTATTTAAGTTAAATTAAACAGCTGTATAATATTACGTAAACGTCCAATTCCTAAGAGAAATTAATGTTTTCAGAAAAGAGCTAAGACAGCCCAGCTTTTACAGAGGGGCGAGCAGAAGCAGGTGAGGGAAATCGGGATGCGACGTAGACAAACGGACAGTACCTGTGCGAAAATATGATTCAATATTGAAAGCTCTTTCGTCACTGGAAAACGCGAACATATTTCTGGAACGTACTATACTCAGTAACTCAGTACTGCTTACTATCTGCGGTCTTGGTTCTCTGTGGAGTCGAACTTCTTAGTAGAAGGGGTGGGAGTGAAGTACATTCAAAAACTCAGGTACAATAAAAATTGAAGTAAAAATAAAATGATGTCCCTGTAGAAAATAACAAACAGAAAGAAGCCATATAAAAATAATGACATTAAATTTCACGTTTCGTTTGAAGTTTGTGCACCACTGTTTTCTTAATCCAACAGGCTGATTATTCCTCCTAGCATACCTAGCGCTTAATGCCCGCGCACGACGTCAAGGTCAGAAAAATGCGCTTGCTTTGACATCACTGTCTTATGGCCTTAACTCTGCCTGCGAAAATAAAACATTCTATTCTATTCGTCGACATATCAGCTTTTCTCATAGCAACATATAGGTGGGACAGAATATAATTACATAAAATCCGGGCTCTAGTAATGGGTAACTGATGCTTGAAATGGCAATGCTGTTTAATTCGTATTTAGCTCGATACAAACGTGGAAGTTTCCCGCCTGCAGGTCGTTCGGGCGAGGTGTGTGAAGGAAAATAATATCACTTGACTATTTCAGTCGAGTGAACGCCAAAGTGTACATCAGCTTTTCATTTAATTAATACAAAACCATCACTGTTCATGTCGTTGGTTCACAGCAGCGATTCTCAAACAAGCGTAATTACTGCTCGTAGAGCGGTCAACCGTGTGACGTAATCATCGCATCCAGACTCTCGTTATGAACAACTAATACATTTTAATACGTGTTGATTGTAAATAAAGGTTTATTTTATTATCTGGAAGAACATTAACGATCTCATTTTTGTATACTTTATGCAAATTACACTGAACAACAAGAATTTTGCTCCGATGGTCTGATGTGCGCTGAATCCGAAAATGCATCTCTTTTCACGTAAGGTTTTTAAGATATAAAGGCTGCGGCAAAACCCGTCCCCCTCGCGTATGTGGTACCTAAGAGGTTACGTCCAATTTCGGCTTCCCCTTCAAAATTTTCTAGAGCTCCTTCAGTGGAGCAGCGTAACCCGGAGTGAGACTAGTGGGCAACAGGCTTGGAGCTCACATATTTAGTTTTGTACAGCCCCCAACCCCTTGCAAGGACGCGTTTTGCTTGCCTTTAAATTTGTCCTCCCAATTCTCTTTCGATTTTTCGATTTTCATCCTCCCTAATTTAAAGTTTAAATAAAAAAAACAGATGTATCAAAATAAGGAAACTTTATTAATATGAATGGTATCTTAACAGTGGGAATTTTTCATTTTTTTTAATAATGTGTCTCTCAAGTAGTGTCCTTCACTATCAATGCATTGTTGAATGCAACTTCGGAAATTCTGGATCACTCTAACTAGCATTTGGTGATTGATTGTAAATAAAGGTTTATTTTATTATCTGGAAGAATAATTAACGATCTCATTTTTGTATACTTTATGCAAATTACACTGAACAACAAGAATTTTGCTCCGACGGTCTGATGTGCGCTGAATCCGAAAATGCATCTCTTTTCACGTAAGGTTTTTAAGATATAAAGGCTGCGGCAAAACCCGTCCCCCTCGCGTATGTGGTACCTAAGAGGTGACGTCCAATTTCGGCTTTCCCTTCAAAATTTTCTAGAGCTCCTTCAGTGGAGCAGAGTAACCTGGAGTGAGACTAGTGGCCAACAGGCTTGGAGCTCACATATTTAGTTTTGTACAGCCCCCAACCCCTTGCAAGGACGCGTTTTCCGTACGTTTAAATTTGTCCTCCCAATTCTCTTTCGATTTTTCGATTTTCATCCTCCCTAATTTAAAGTTTAAATAAAATAAACAGATGTATCAAAATAAGGAGACTTTATTAATATGAATGGTATCTTAACAGTGGGAATTGTTCATTTTTTATTAATAATGTGTCTCTCAAGTAGTGTCCTTCACTATCAATGCATTGTTGAATGCGTATGTGGTACCTAAGAGGTTACGTCCAATTTCGGCTTCCCCTTCAAAATTTTCTAGAGCTCCTTCAGTGGAGCAGCGTAACCTGGAGTGAGACTAGTGGCCAACAGGCTTGGAGCTCACATATTTAGTTTTGTACAGCCCCCAACCCTTTGCAAGGACGCGTTTTGCGTACCTTTAAATTTGTCCTCCCAATTCTCTTTCGATTTTTCGATTTTCATCCTCCCTAATTTAAAGTTTAAATAAAAAAAAAACAAATGTATCAAAATAAGGAAACTTTATTAATATGAATGGTATCTTAACAGTGGGAATTTTTCATTTTTTTTTCTAAATTGGAATTGAACGGGTTACATCAGCTTCTTGTCTATGCAGATGACGTGAATATGTTAGGAGAAAATCCACAAACAATTAGGGAAAACGCGGAAATTCTTGTTGAAGCAAGTAGAGCGATAGGGTTGGAAGTAAATCCCGAAAAGACTAAGTATATGATTATGTCTCGTGACCAGAATATTGTACGAAATGGAACTATAAAAATTGGAGATTTATCCTTCGAAGAGGTGGAAAAATTCAAATATCTTGGAGCAACAGTAACAAATATAAATGACACTCGGGAGGAAATTAAACGCAGAATAAATATGGGAAATGCGTGTTATTATTCGGTTCAGAAGCTCTTATCATCCAGTCTGCTGTCTAAAAATCTGAAAGTTAGAATTTATAAAATAGTTATATTACCGGTTGTTCTGTATGGTTGTGAAACTTGGACTCTCACTTTGAGAGAGGAACAGAGATTAAGGGTGTTTGAGATTAAGGTTCTTAGGAAAATATTTGGGGCTAAAAGGGATGAAGTTACAGGAGAATGCAGAAAGTTACACAACGCAGAGCTGCACGCATTGTATACTTCACCTGACATAATTAGGAACATAAAATCCAGACGTTTGAGATGGGCAGGACATGTAGCACGTATGGGCGAATCCAGAAATGCATATAGAGTGTTAGTTGGGAGACCGGAGGGAAAAAGACTTTCGGGGAGGCCGAGACGTAGATGGGAAGATAATATTAAAATGGATTTGAGGGAGGTAGGATATGATGGTAGAAACTGGATTAATCTTGCTCAGGATAGGGACCAATGGCGGGCTTATGTGAGGGCGGCAATGAACCTACGGGTTCCTTAAAAGCCAGTAAGTAAGTAAGTAAGTAATGTGTCTCTCAAGTAGTGTCCTTCACTATCAATGCATTGTTGAATGCAACTTCGGAAATTCTGGATCACACTAACTAGCATTTGGTGAGGAATAAGACCAATTTCTTCCTATATTGCATTTCTTAGGTCTGACAAAGTCCTTTGTCGATGTTTGAACACCTCTGCCTTAAGTTGCCCCCGTGTAAAAAAATTGCAGAGTGCAAGGTCTGGTGATCGTGCTGGTCAGGGGACATCGCCACGTGAAGAAATTAAGCGTCCGGGAAACATCTGAGCAGCGACAACGGAATTACCACTTACCAGAAACGATACCACAGCGTAAGCACGTTCTTCACCCGTCCACGGCACAGTTGGAAATCGTTACAGATTTTTTTTAGCACTAATTGAATGTCAGTTCCATGCATTCAATGTCCTATTCAATTCTTGTTGTTTGCGCATGTCATTTGATATCGGTATGGGAACGCATGTAAAGCTAAGTTTCCCACTGTTTAGATACAATTCATACAATACATTCCTTATTTTGATCCGCCTGTTCTTTATTTAAACTTTAAATTAGGGAGGATGTTTTACCGCACCATTTACTATGATTTCAATTTTCGATAAACATTTGGAGCGGATTGGGGGTTGTAAACCAAAACAAAAGTTAATGCATTTTATAAGTTTATGGCATATTTTCGGTTTCTTATGGTTGTTGGCATATTATTTTGTACTTGTAATAAATAAACAGATATTCAGTGAAATTCATAACAGTTCAAAGTGAAGTCTACGTAATGAACAAACAAGGGTGTGGTTTTCAGTATTTAAAATAAAATTTTACCAGTTTGAGTGAAGGCAAATTAAAAGAGGGCATTCTCTCGATCCACAAATTCACAAAATTATGGCTGACTCTTTGAGGAAAAACTTTCCGTTACAGAAAAAATGGCATGGCGCGCTTTCAAAGAAGTTTTCTGAAATTTCCTTGGAAATTCTAGGGCAGACAACTACATACAACTTGTTGTGGAAATGGGGTGTAATGTGTCTCTCAAAATACATTTTTTACAATCTCATTTCGATTTCTTTCCTCCTAATCTTGGAGCTGTAAGTGACGAGCATGGGGAAAGATTTCATCAAGAAATATCTGAAGTGGAAAGGCGATATAAAGGAAGATCATCATCCAGTATGCTTGCATACTGTTGTTGGTTCCATGTAAAAGACATTCCCGGGTCTAATTCAAGACCGTTTTTGCAAAACTTGCTAACTGCAAAATTTGCAAAATTGAGATTTTGATGGATTCGTTAACATAAGGCAGGCCTCTACATGATGTTCAAAGCGTCTTAGTAAAATTGGATTATTTCTCTCCATTGTAGTGTGTCAAAGTGTGATCGTTTTTTCAAAACTTGCTTTCTGGTGTAAGTGAGAGATACAGCAAAACTTTCTTACTATAGTGTTTTGTCTCTCCTGTAAAATTTAGTTTTTTCAGTTAGTAAGTTTTGCAAAAACGGTACTCAATTATAAACGGAAAATATCAAGAAAATTCTTTTAAATGTAAGTTCAAATTCCAAGATTTTTCTCATTATACGCATGAAATATTTTATTATTGTTGTGTTTTAAATTATGTAACATTTTTGTATCCAGTACACATTTTTCAGGTATTATGAGGCATTTTGAATCACCAGTGTGTTATAATTTTACCAGTAACAGTGAAAAATTAAAATTAAAAACAAATTAGAATGTCAACTGCAGCACAAATAAGCAAGTATAGTACCTGTGCCACGAGCAAACATGTCGTGACAACAGTATAGTCTATAAAAAACTAATCAAGTTTTTTTCATAAAAAATTCAATTCATTTTTTCCAGAAAATGGTACGTGATGGGACAATTTAGATTTTAAAAACAGATTTAGGGCACACATATTAGTAACTAGCCGTACCCGTGCGCTCCGCTGCACCCTTTAGAAATAAATATAAAGTAATTACATAATTAAAATAGGACATTTGATCCAGGGAACATTCGTGTTTGATAGAAGGATAATTCGTTTAATATGTTACTTAATTTAAATTGCATCCAAATAATTAAAATGCGATCATTTTGGTCGAGAGACACTCATTTGGTGCAATGACAATTCCTTTAACATGTTTCTTAATTGTTATTACATGCAACCATAGTTTAATGAAGATTGACATCATTTAGATTTAATGTGTATATTTTATTTTACTTGTCATAGGTTTCCATTGAATTATGGTAATAACTTAATTTTAACCCTTGTTTTCTACGTATTCAGTAAATGGCGCTTGGCCCACTATGGTTGTGAACCCTTCAAATAACTTAAATTATATTATATAATATTACATATTATATTATATTATATTATATTATATTATATTATATTATATTATATTATATTATATTATATTATATTATATTATATCAGAAGTTACTGTAATAACATTATAGCATTATGTCCATCTAGAGAAACTACACTTTCCAATGGTGAAATAATAATTAATTATACAAATCGGTTAATTTAGCTTCCGATATTACTTCATACAAGCACAGAAACATTCTCTGTAGGCTATCTTTCATAGCTTTCGATTGTTGTGTCCAAGGCCCCTTATAGACGAAGTCATTTGTTTTTTAATTCATTACACGGCCTTAGATGGCAGTTATTTTAATTTTTAAAACTCATTTATCTCATGAAATATCAGTCCTATCAAAATTTTTCAAGGAATAAAACTTATCGAATATTATTTTTAAAGAAACTTTTGTTATGTAACATTTTTCACAAAAATCAATAATAAGCGAGATATTTCGATTCATTTAATTCAGACCCCCTTATAACCCCCTTTTAAATAATGTATGTTGAATGCCATATAGCCTAAAATCTAAGTTACAACGAACTTAATTTATATTCCAATTTTCATCAAAATCCGTTCAGCCATTATCGCGTGAAAAGGTAACAAACATACAGACATACAAACAAAAATTTCAAAAAAGCGATTTTCGGTTTCAGGGTGGTTCATTATATATGTTAGGACCAATTATTTTTGGAAAATCGAAAATTACCAGAAAAATTTCGGCTACAGATTTATTATTAGTATAGATATTCAGCTATTTTTATTTCGGAGCAAGACAGAAGAAAAGATCATAATTGAAAATAAATACCTTAAATTGGCAGAAATCTATTTCTCACGCGAATTTATTAAACGGTGTCGGACTGCAAAGAAAACCAACGCAATGTTCATATTATATAAGTTGTATAATATATTGATGCAAAGTTCGTAGCGCTTTTTTTTTCTGCAACAAAAGTTTTTATTTCAGATGAATATAAGACAGAAATTAATGTAATCTTCAAAGTAAAATCCATTTACTCATCTTTCAGCGAGATTTGTTATCAGCGAGATTTGTTATGTTTTCTGATGCGAAGGATTCGGTGATACCATTTCAACGCCTTTCAGATATGTGGATCGAAGAAGATGGTAATCTGAATGCGCAAGATCAGGGCTGTAAGTGGGATGTGTTAGCACTTCGAATCCTCCCATTTCCTGAATTTTATCCCTGGTTATCTTCGAGCTGTGCTGAGTCTCGCATTGTCCTGCTGCAACATAATTTTATTTCGATTGACTACACCTTTTCCAGTTGTATTTCAGAAAATATCAATTGTATTTCAGATTTGTCATTTGTATTTCAGATTAGTCAATTAAATTTCAGATATTATCAATTGTATTTCAGAAAACATTAACTGTATTTCAGATTTGTCATTTTAATTTCAGATAGTATCATTTGTATTTCAGAAAACATAAATTGTATTTCAGATTTGTCAATTGTGTCTCAGAAACTATCATTTGTATTTCAGAAGTTACAGTTGGCACCTTACTCTCCAATGTTAAATTCAATCGAGATCATTTGGTGTAAAGTGAAGACGTACGTAAACAACCATCTTGGAATTCCTGACGTCATGGCTCCTGGTGTTATAGGCTAATTTACCTACTGTACAGTAGAGAGTAAAATTGATGAAGCAACACACACAATATTGTAGGTGGTGATTGTGCTGGTGCGGTACAACACAGTACAATGCATCAACCTCCAGCTTTAGCTATGGTGAATATGATGAAAGAGTAATGGAACGGAGAAAAATTCTCTCCGGCGCCGGGATCTGAACCCGGGTTTTCAGCTCTACGTGCTGATGCTTTATCCACTAAGCCACACCAAATACCCACCTCGGCGTCGGACAGAATCGTCTCAGATTAAGCTCCAACTCTTGGGTTCCCTCTAGTGGCCGCCCTCTGCACTACGTCATGGATGTCTATGAACGCCGGACCGAAGTCCACACATGTGCTGAGGTGCACTCGTTATGAGTGACTAGTTGGCCGGGATCCGACGGAATAAGCGCCGTCTTAAATCACGAAGTGATTTACGCTTATCACATATATTATTTTAATGTACCGAAGTACATATGGTATTTCCATGCAGATATTCTGCGTCATCATACGATGAAAGAGTGCACCTCAGCACATGTGTGGACTCCAGTCCTACGTTCATAGACTCTATGACGTAGTGCAGAGGGCGGCCCAAGAGTTGGAACTTGAAACTGAGACGATTCTGTCCGCCGCCGTGGTGGGTATCCGGTGTGGCTTAGTGGATAAAGCATCAGCACGTAGAGCTGAAAACCCGGGTTCAAATCCCGGCGCCGGAGAGAATTTTTCTCCGTTCCATTACTCTTTCATCGTATGATGACGCAGAATATCTGCATGGAAATATCATATTATGTACTTCGTTACATTAAAATAATATATATGGTGAATGTGCCTGTCGGACGCTAAAATTCAATAGAGTTGAGGATTTTTAAAATCCATTTTCCATTTTTTTAAACGTTAAAATCTCAAGTAGGCCTACATTTTTTATTTTGGTGAAGTAAAGATGACTATGTAATCTTAAATGCATTGCTTATTTTCTTAAATACATTTGATAATTTCTGAAATACAATTGACAAATCTGAAATAAAATTGATACTATCTGAAATTGAATTGACAAATCTGAAATACAGTTGATAATTTCTGAAATTAAATTGACTAATCTGAAATACATTTGACAATTTTTGAAATATAATTGATATTTTCTGAAATAAAACTGGAAAAGGTGTAGTGCCGAGTACCGCTCTCTCAAAATTTCATGAGAACAAAGATCATCATCGACTACACGTCCGTTTAAAAAAAGCTCCCAGTGTACCACACCTTTAAAATTCCACAGACACATAACATTACTTTGGGGGGGAATCTATTTTATGTAACGACGACTTTGACAAACTGACGGGGATCAAGCTACTGTTTTGACGTGTTAGGGTTGCGCTAATATGCCCTTTTTCATCATATGTGACAATTCACCTGATAAATATATGGACGTAGTTACGCAATAAGTGGAATAACGGTCAGCGCGTCTGGCCGCAAAACCAGGTGGCCCGGGTTCGAATCCCGGTCGGGGCAAGTTACCTGGTTGAGGTTTTTTCCGGGGTTTTCCCTCAACCCAATACGAGCAAATGCTGGGTAACTTTAGGTGCTGGACCCCGGACTCATTTCACCGGTATTATCACCTTCATTTCATTCAGACGCTAAATAGCCTAGATGTTGACACAGCGTCGTAAAATAACCCAATAAAATAACAAATAAAAAGTTACGCAATAAGAGACCAACCGACAGAGCATGTTTTAGAGATATTCACCCCTGAAGTAAATTCGGTTGTTTGTTAAATATTTTATGTTAGACGTATTGTAACATTCATACTGTTATTAAAAATAGCGCAAATAATAATAAAAAAGACTAACAGATTTTGAAGAGTGCATAGAGAGAGACGGACACATTTGAAGGACATAATTTTCAAGACAATCTAAATGTATGTCAACAAAATTGCATACATAGCCAGTTTTTTTGGCAGTAATAGATTTGTTCTAATAGACATAACTACTGAGTTATTTCCATTCGAAAATCGTTCGATTCCTATGCCACACCTTGAATTTCAGAAATTAATTTACAGACAGTAGTATCAATTCTATGTGAATTATTTCTAAGTCCATAAAAACTGCAATGAGAATGCTTGTATATTACTGATTTCTTTCGTGTTGAATCTTTCGTACACTACTTTTAACACCTGAATATAAATAATTGATTAAATGGCGATCTTACTCGTGTTAATTATGTAAGCATGTGCGGCTTACAGCTGTTTCGGTGCTACTTCACACCATCCTCAGAGCCTTCTGTGTCTCGGCGTCATCTCAACTTTGCTGCATGTTGTGTGGGTGCGTTCGTGTGATGAAGAGTTGTGTCAAATAGTGTGTGTGTTCTGAAATTGATCTGTGTTTTGAGTATTTGATTGGGGTGTGTTTTAGTGTGTCTGTATATTTCATATTCTTCTAGTATGTTGAGTTTTTTGTTTTTGGGTTGTATGTGTAGAATTTCCATGTCTGTACTTATGTTATTGTATGTGTGGTTGGCATTACTTATGTGTTCGGCATATGTAGATGTATTGTGTCCTCTGGTTATTGCTTTAATGTGTTCTTCGTATCGAGTTTGGAATGATCTGCCTGTCTGTCCAATGTAGAAACTGTCGCAACTATTGCATGTGAGTTTTTATACGCCTGTGTGGTTGTATTTATTTGTTTGTGTTGTTTGTATGTTGAGATGTCTTTGTAGTGTGTTTTCTGTTCTGTATGATATGTTGTATTTCTGTTTTCTGAATGAGGATGCGATCTTGTGTGTGTTTTTGTTTTCGTATGTTAGTGTGATGTATTTCTTGTGTTCTTGTGTTTGTGTTGTGTTTTTGTGTTTGTTGAGTTTTTGTTTTGTCTTCCTTATGATCAGGCTTCGAGACTTCGGACCCAATAGAGCAGTTCAGTGGGAAATCCGCATAACGGCGTACTGAGTATAGTGGTAAAGCGTACAGTGGGTGGGGGTACTGTAGAATGAATGCCAACAAATACGCAAAGAAAAACGCTCTGGATTTAAAAGTTCTGACGAATAATTTGGTTTTCATACAAACCAATTTTCAAACTGTGTCTGAAACTATTACACGGTTAGAAAATTCAGAGCAAGAGATGCCGGAAGCCCTCAAATTAATTTAGAAAATGATGCAGAGAATTAATGAGACATCAAGTACACCGGTTACTGAACGTGTAAAACAGAAGTGGAAATCAATTTTATGTAAAAATAACGGATAAGGAACATTGTGAACATAAACAGTAAATTAGTGGACATAGAATCATCCAAGAATAAAGGACTGTCTCTTAGAGACTGCAATGATGTTAGGTTTTTCCGTTTTGCTCATATCACGTCATGTGACGTAGAGCGCAGCTTTCTACAGTACAAACTTTGGCAGATAACCGAAAAAGATTTACGTTTGAGACCTGAGAATGTATCTTGTAGTAGGTACATTGCAATTCAGTACTGTAACTGCACTTCGTAAAGACGACCAATAGGATAAATGAGAAAATTAAAATTGCTACATGCTTATTTCCACCATCAACACTGTGTATAATTAAACATAAAATTCTTATAAAAGACAAGAGAATAAATGCTTTTCACATCTTTTGAAATTGTCATTGTGTAATGTACATTTACTTTCAGAATGTACATATGTGTGTTTCCCCATACTACCGTACTCTACTCTAAATAGCAACGTTGTTAACTCAACACATCTCTACCTACCTGCAGCGAGTCAACAACCTATAGTGCATGCACAGTAAACTTACTGTATCGGGTCCAAAGTCTCGAAACCTGCTTATGATGTTGTCTATTATGTTTGGGTTGTAACCAGTTTCTTGTGCCACTCACACTTACTTGCCTACTGCCGCAAGGTTGTTGTCGCAGCTGCATGCCTCGCGTGCCTAACAGAATGCACAACTCACGTATGTAACAGATAGTCCATCTATGAGTATACTAATAATAAATCTGTAGCCGAAATTTTTCTGGTAATTTTCGATTTTCCAAAAATAATAGGTCCTAACATATATAATTAACCACCCGAAACCGAAAATCGCTTTTTTGAAAATTTTGTTTGTATGTATGTCTGTCTGTCTGTCTGTCTGTCTGTCTGTTTGTTACCTTTTCACGCGATAATGGCTGAACCGATTTATATGAAAATTGGAATATAAATTAAGTTCGTTGTAACTTAGATTTTAGGCTATATGGCATTCAAAATACATTATTTAAAGGGGGGTTATAAGGGAGCCTGAATTAAATAAATCGAAATATCTCCCTTATTATTGATTTTTTTTTAATGTTACATAAGAAAGGTTTCTTTAAAAATCATTTGCGATAAGTATTATTCCTTGAAAAATTTTGATAGGAATGATATTTAATGAGATAAATGAGTTTTAAAATTAAAATAACTGCCATCTTAGGCCGAGTAATGATTTAAAAAACAAATGACTTCGTCTATAAGGGGCCTTGGACACAACAATCGAAAGCTATGAAAGATAGCCTACAGAGAATGTTTCTGTGTTTGTATGAAGTAATATCGGAAACTAAATTAACCGATTTGTATAATTAATTATTATTTCACCATTTCTAGATGGACATAATGCTGTTATGTTATTACAGTAACTTCTGATAAAATATAATATAATATATAATATAATATGTAATATTATATAATATAATTTAAGTTATTTGAAGGGTTCACAACCATAGTGGGCCAAGCGCCATTTACTGAATACGTAGAAAACAAGGGTTAAAATTAAGTTATTACCATAATTCAATGGAAACCTATAACAAGTAAAATAAAATATACACATTAAATCTAAATGATGTCAATCTTCATTAAACTATGGTTGCATGTAATAAAAATTAAGAAACATGTTAAAGGAATTGTCATTGCACCAAATGAGTGTCTCTGGATCAAAATGATCGCATTTTAATTATTTGGATGCAATTTAAATTAAGTAACATATTAAACGATTTATCCTTCTATCAAACACGAATGTTCCCTGGATCAAATGTCCTATTTTAATTATGTAATTACTTTATATTTATTTCTAACGGGTGCAGCGGAGCGCACGGGTACGGCTAGTTTAGAATAAAATTTCCGTCTATCAACCTTAACTATAAGCAACGAAATATTATAAAGTATGTACTCACCGGGCTATATGGTCACAAGCTCCAAAATAACGGCGATGAAAAGCGATAAAGTAAGACAAATGCACAAGCTACGTGTCCACCCCGTCAGCACTCTTCAAACTAGAAGGTCCGCGCTGACCACTGCTGACACTTAAAAGAACTGCAAACAAAGTTGCGTCTTCCCCCAACTGGCGTCTTCCCCCGAATTACCTTATACAATAATTACAATTACAGAAATAAATTAAAATAAATGTAAATGAAATAATAGTACATTATGCAACGAGCCTATAATGAACGTAATTAAGAAGCGAGTATGGATATTTATGAAACGAGCGCAAGCGAGTTTCATAATTTTCATACGAGCTTCTTAATTACCATTATAGGCGAGTTTCATACGACTTTTTATGCTCGACAATAATTCCAACTTGATATTATTAATTTTATTTGAGCAATGTTCCGTATGTTGTGAGATGTGCGCAGACGCGAAAGTATTGATTTTTTCCGAGGAACAGATGTCCACATTGACCTTGCTAGGCCATAAGAACCTTACAGAGATAACATTGAAATTAAATTAGACACTGAAAAACGAGATGACAAAATGAATTTATTTGAATATTATTTACAATTAACGCTAATTATTATAGTAACAGAACATAACCTTCTGCGACAGTATTGGATTTCCAGCCTCCGTGACTTTTCGCTAATTCTCTTTCGATTGCATATCCGAGAATAATCGATACTTGCGGTTTTATAATGGTAGAAAGCTGACTTATCATTGGCTGAAGAGTTGTAACCTGAGTCGTCATTGGCTGAAAGACCCGACCTTTAATGAGTAGGTGTACTTTAATGACATGCATTAAAGTTCTGCTACCAGTTGTATAATTACTACATTTCGGCATGGTCGAGCATAAAATATAATAAACGTAAATTTATAAATATTAGATGCAATAAACCTAGGACTATAAATAAAAACTATTCTATAATAAAGCCTACGATAAGAAAAGTAAATCTAACTTATAAGTACTTCTATTTCACCCAACTATTACCAATTTAAATAATTACATATCACCTTAATTAATTACATACCAACTTAATTAATTACATATCACCCTAATTTACTTACATACCATCTATATTACATATCATCTTAATTAACTACATATCACCTTAATTAATTACATACCACTTAATTAATTACATATCACCTTAATTAATTACATATCACCTTAATTAATTACATACCAACTTAATTACATATCACCCTAATTTATTTATATACCAACTAAATTACATATCATCTTAATTAATTACATATCAACTTAATTAATTATATATCATCTCAATTAGTTACATGACACAACTTAAATAATTACACTGCACCTCCAATTACATTTTCAGTCTAAACTTCTCAACCTTTCCTTAAATGTATTGATTTTAAGAGGACCACTCTGAAAGATTGCCGCAAGGTAAGCTGTTCCAGTCTGCTATTGTGCGGTTTGTAAGTTGCGGTTTTGGGTGAGTGAAAACTCGTATTGTAGTCCTGAACCACCGGACTTCCCACTTTGATCGTGTTCACTTCTTCATTGTAGTGTTGGTGGCGCATGGGTATGTAGATTATGTTGATTTTTTTATTACATTGGCTAACTTACCTACGGTTGTCGAAATAATAATCATGGTTAATGTAAGTGTGTCGCAGTATAACATATTAATTAGCTTTCCTGTCGCGTAAGCCTGAGTTCCAAGAAGCTTCGAACACTTTGCAACAGTTTGACTGCTTGGGAAGCCAAATAAATGCATCCCGCAGTAATTCAACTGCAGGCATTCAGACACACATTATGACATAAAACAGCCGTCCCAAACGCACGAACCCGGACTAATTGGCTCTATTAACAGCTTCGCATTTAATCAAATCAGACTCCCACTGTCGGATATGGGGCGTGTCGTACAGACACAAATGTTACCAAACTTGGATTAACACACCTGCATTGCTGCACTGGTGGGGACAACGACGTCGCTAACGACACATAACCAACACATATTTGTGCAAGTTAAATTGTAAGTCACGATCGATAGTCGACAACACTTGTATTGTATATTGATATCAATATTCTGCTATGAAATTTAAAATTTTGAACTACAAAGAAAAACGAAATATGAATTCATCAAATTGTATTGTACGTTCGCTCGGAGAAAAACCAGGGGAAAGGGTGCAATAAGTGAGTAAGCTACCGAAGCAGTGGTTGTTATCACACAACTAAACACGCGACTAAGGATGTAGCGTTGCAACATCTACTGGAGTACGTCACTAAAACGTCCGACTTACAATCTATGTTTATTTTCGCTAATAACATTTGTGCGAGATCGTGCGTATTTGCTTGGTTTCCGCACAAAACCAATCCGCGGAAAGTCTAAAATTCCACATTCAGTATTCCCAACCTAACACACATAACAATTTCCCTCTTCTTACCGCTTAAGTGACATATAGATTTTACTGCTTTAGGCTTTTAACATATTATTTTTAGAGATGTTCAATATAGTAATAATTATAAATTGGGAACTTACCACTGCAATTTCACCTAAATTGCACTGTTAATTATTGTTTTTAAATATTTTAAAAAATTAAGTAAACTCTACAACTCCACTAAAGTTTACTGCATTCGTGATGCAAGTAACATTAAGGAAGCCGTGAAAAAATCAACAAGATTCCAGACTCATCATAGACTGGGGGAAAAAAAAGACAGACGTATATCACGGCCTGCTGGAGTATAGTAAACACAGAAAACATTTTAAAGCAACAATGTTGAAGATAGATATTTTTGTTTTGCAAATTTGCCGTCATTGAACAGAAACCAAGATGGAGATTTCATTGCAACTAATTAGAAATTTCTCTTTCATGTATGTAATAAACGATCTTCGCACAAAATAATGTACGATACACGGAAATTAAAAAATCTCAACTACGTTTCGCTTTTTCAAACTTTTCCTCGAACACGAAAACTTCAACATACCGCTCTTGTAACGTATATTATTATTGTCATTTTGTTAGCGTATTATTATTATTATTATTATTATTATTATTTTTATTATTATTGTTGTTGTTGTTGTATTAGAGACCTCGGTGTATTAATTGACAATAAATTATATTTTCACAATCACATTGATTATATTTATAAACATGCAATAAGAATGTTTGGAATAATTCGGTCAATTACTTATTCTTTTTCAACACCTGACTCTCTTTTAATACTATACTATACTATACATTAGTGAGATCGAAACTAGAATATGCATCTGTAGTTTGGAACTCTATTACTAGTTCTGATTCGGCAAAACTGGAAAATATTCAAAGGAAATTTATATCATTATGTTCGTACATATTCCTGCCTAATAACTCCGGGTATACCTATGATAAAAAATGCGAGTACTTTAAATGTCGAAGCCTGTATGCCAGACGTCATGATCTCGATTACTTATTCTTATGTAAGGTCCTTAAAGGTGACATTAATTGCCAATCTTTCTTAAACAGTGTCAGCCTTCGTATTCCTACGAAGGACATGAGACATCACAAACTCTTCTATATTAGAAATTATAAATCTTCCTCGCCGGTCTCCAGATGTATTAAACGTACTAACTTACATGTAGGCGATTTCGATCCATTCAATGTATAGAAGTATTAGGACATGGCAATGGCTTTGCTAATATTATTTGCATAATCCTTATACACAAATTCGTAGTAAGAATCAACTCCTTTCCCTAATATTTTATAGTATTATTTCTTGTAAATTAATTATTGTAATCTATGTTCTTTATTTTGTTGTTAACTCAAGTATTTAATTTGTACCATAGTTGTTCATTTTAATGTATTAATTGTATCACTGTGCTCGACTTTTATTGGCCAATGGCTGTTGTCCAGCACGTAAATATAAATACATAAGTAAATAAATAAATAAAAAAATTATTATTACTATTATTAACCCGCCGGTCAACGGGTCATATAAAGTTACGTAAATGCACTGGTTGGGTCTTTCAGACCCATTTTCTAAATATGACAAAAAGTATATTTATTTGAGTCATATAATAATAGTTTTATTCTTTTATATAGTTAACATAATAAATTTGTGAATTTTACAAATTTCAGAATAGTATAACCTATAGGCTAGCAATTGACTCATATATGTTTTTTTTTTTACCAATACAGCAATTTGCAATCTCTGCCTTCTGTTTTTTCTTGCATTGCATTTAAAATTATGTCTAATGTCGGGGATTTCCCTCTCCATTGCATATATATCCGACTAGCTACATAATTATTAGGGAGCGAATTTTTATGTGCTAAAAAGTACGAAAATATTTGCTAAAAATAAAAAAAAAACATTTTTTATATGACAAAAATACCTTACTTAGCTTGAAAAAAAAATGTTACTAGTTACTCACCAATCATACTTGAGTGCTAGTAGTTGGCCGAGAATTGCAGTGAACAACAAAGGTCATCTCCAAATTCACCATCACAAATGCATGCCGATTATCTCTGAACAACGACTTATACTGTGAAAACGACCTTTCCACATCACAGGACATCAGACGTACATATTTAAAGAGAGGAATGTCACAAACACAAACACCGTCAATTTCACGTACAGGCGCACCCTCCAATACTTGAGCAACTTTACACATTTTTTTATATCCACTGTTTTTCCCAAACACATTCTGGAATTTGTCCCTTAGTAATTGTGCTCCTGAACTTGGTAGTGAGTCTAGTTTAATTTCCACGGCACGCACCTCCCTGTTTCAGACAACAGGTTTTTGGATGTTTCGAGTTTTTTTATGGTGTCACACAAAAAGCTTAAATTTGCTAATAGGAAAGCCAAATCGTTATTTAAACAACCATATTTCGGTATATCTTGGAGGATATCGATTGACGAAGCCCGATAACAGAGAATCACAACAAGATATATTGCCTTACTTGATAGACATGAGTGAGAGGCGAGAGATTTGTTTAAATTAAATAATGTTCATACCCGAGCTCTTATCTGTTGTGTTTCACAAACAAAGCGTGGAATGAAATCATCTTCAGGAACAATAAACATTCCTAATTATGTGTTGCAAGATCTCTCCTCCTTGTCCATGTTAATTTATTCTCTAATAATAACACTGATATGCTGCCTAGCAGTTCTCAGAACTTGAGGCGATACTATTACGAAAATGGATCACGGCTACACCACACAGCGCTTAGAAACACGAAGCAACCAAGAATTCTTCAAAAAGATAACGTACTTCTGAGTGATATAATTGATTTAGTTTTAAAATATTTAAAAGTTCTTGTAAAAATTATTTAAGTAAAAAAACTCCAAGATTTATGTATTTATGATACATTTCCTGAAAATATGTATTTACATAATTTTTTTGTGAAAATATGTTTTTATGTGAAATAAAATTCGGGGTTTAAACTTGAAACTTCATGTTCGGAATTTTTAACTTTGTTAATTGTTTTTTATCAAACGCAAAAAGAATATTTAATTACATAGGAATCCGCTCCTTAATAATTATATTACACTAGTCAAACTTCAGATGCATACAAACAATTGTTCTTCCTCTGACACATATCGTCAATATGCCTGATAATAATAGATGTACATTTCAGTCAGAATCTCAATCAGAGGATGATTTAATGTTATTGAAGTTATGTATCCTTACAGGGAAAGGTAAGGTGTAGAAATCTATACATATTATGATTTCAAAGACATAGGATTATTCTTCGTTACAAATACAGAAAATGCGGAAAAAAAAAGTCCCAAATTGGACCGCAGATTGGATACTTCTGACAGTTTATTTTATTTTTTGACACGGAAATATATAGTTACGGCCACACATCGCTGATTTCCTGCGGAATTGTTGATGTGATTTGGCTTCCCTATAGCAGTCGTTGGAACGATTAAATACTGCAAGGGGAAGATCTCATGTAGGGCAGAAGGGTGTGTGCTTAAGAGAGACGGTCTGGGGAAATAGATAATTTATAAGATAAACACAGAGAGAAAAGGAGAAGGGCGGGGGCTTGGAGAATGGGACAGAAGTGAAATAATACTTGTCGAACGAAATCGCTAACAAACAGAACGCAAATCTCAGTGGAAAAACGTCATAGAAATAGATCGCGGGACGTCGAATACTGATCAGTGCTGGATTAATACAAATAGTCAGACAGGGGATTTTCGGTCCAGATACTGAACGTCAGGTTTCAAAATATTGACTTATGGAAGTTTCTCAAAATCTGGCAAAGATTTATTAAGACTGACATTTGCGTATGAATTTGACATGCGTTATAGCATATACATTGGGATGGAGTGAATCTACAGACGTGGACAAATTATTAACAAAATTGACGATTTTTATGATAATTCTATTTACAAAATTTGACTTTTCAATTTAGACTACAGTTGACAATTTTGCATATTTCTATCATTACAGTAGATAGAAATATGCAAAATGTCAAATGTAGGCTATTCTAAATTGAAGAGTCAAATTTTGTAAAATATATATATAATGAAAACTTCAATTTTGCTAATAATTTGTAAATCTGCAAAAATGTCAACTGCAGTCTAAAGTGAAGAGTCAAATTTTGTAAAAATATATAATAAAATATCTCCAGTTTTGCTAATAATTTGGAACTATCCAAAATGTCACCTGTAGTCCAAATTGAGAGTCGAATTTTGTAAAAATATACAAAAAAATCTTCACTTTTGCTAATAATTTGTAAATATGCAAAAATATCAACTGTAGTCTAAATTGAAGAGTGTAATTTTGTAAAAATATACATACAAATCTTCGATTTTTCTAATAATTTGGAAATACGCAAAGATGTCAACTGTAGTCTAAATTGAAGAATCATACTTTCTAAAAATATATAATAAAAATCTCCAATTTTGCTAATAATTTGTCCACGTCTGTATACATGAAATTGTTTTTATATGTTTTCTAAACTTAATAGCTGCAAAAATCTGTATTTTCACTTAACTTACGAATGTGAAAAATATAGATTTTCTATATTTAATTTTTAAGATACTCCAAGGGCTTTTAAGTTTCTTAAAATTATAATTTTTTTACCTCTTTTTATATTTGTTCTATTATTTTGTTTTTCATTACATAGCTAATGAATTGCTGTAAAATCACATATTTAGATTTTATTTGGAAGACTCAATTGGGGTTGCAGTAAACAGTATTTCTGAGGGGATCCAAAGGGACAAAATATATAGTATTCTACATAAAATATGACAAAAATTTCTTCTCAGTACATTTATATTTTTTTGTTAGAATTTATTCTTGTTTTCTTTTTCATTTCTTTCTGAGTGGTAACTAAATCAACAGGTACATTTGTCACCTTCTTTCTGTTCTTTGCTCTAGTAAAACATTCTTTCTTGTTTTGGAACACGGCGGTCTTTGTCACAATTAGGCTACAGTGTTAATTTTTTTTTTTTGCATTTGCAACTGCATATATCAAATAGTTTGTTTGCTTCTTCATTGAAATTTTGCAATGTTGCCATTTTAGTTGTCGTCACTACGTCGTTTCTTACAAGGCTTCATAAGTTTGTGTATTGATCTTGGTAAGCACGAATCAGTTGTAATATTCTTGTATTTTTATTTTATTTTCTTGGGTTATTTTACGACGCTGTATCAACATCTAGGTTATTTAGCGTCTGAATGATATGAAGGTGATAATGCCGGTGAAATGAGTCCGGGGTCCAGCACCGAAAGTTACCCAGCATTTGCTCGTATTGGGTTGAGGGTAAACCCCGGAAAAAACCTCAACCAGATAACTTGCCCCGACCGGGATTCGAACCCTGGCCACCTGGTTTCGCGGCCAGACGCGCTGACCGTTACTCCACAGGTGTGGACAATATTCTTGTATGACTGGCTTTAGGAATTTATGCCTTTACCTAGATTTCCTTAGTTTTGATAGTAACTCTTTCTGAAACCTCTCCAACAGTAGATTCTTTTGATTTGAAGTTAGATTTTAATTCATTTTTGACCCATAGATAATATTACATTACGACGTTAAAAAAAATGTTAACGACGCTCGCAACTGCAGAGGTTATATCAGCGTCGCCGGATGTGCCGGACATTACGACGTGATAGATAGGTAATTGTGATGGGCTCAGCCACTCTGGCATTGCGAATACAGGGTAGAAGGTCAGATTTCTTGTATTAATTAGAGATATTCTGATTTAAATGCCCTACAACATAAGAAGAATGAATTTCCATTAATTAATTATATCATACCTAAGAGTTTTGTAATTATTCCCAATTTTCTTATAAATTGAGGTCTTTGTAGACACTTCAAGATGAAACAACAGGGGACCAAATATATGTCGAGTCTTTTAACATGTATTTTTTAAACATGTTCCTGGTATGCTGTTCTGATTAAACCACTGGAGAATGTTCTGTGGTTAAAAATTCTGAACGTCAAAATTTTGTGAAAATGTAAAAATATGATGCTCTTGGGGCACCTCTAAATATTAATCTAGAGAAAATATATTTTGCATTGTTGTTTATGATATCACCTCACAACTTTTCCCTGGTATTACATTTTGATTCCATAAACTTCATATTTTCATTCCTCCCTAATATAGTACATAGAAAGCAGTGGTTTTCATTACAACACTAGAGCAGTTATTTGTAATATTTCAACATACTTATCCAGGTTGGCAACTCTGAATTCAGTAAAATCAACTTTCAATCGTGGCGGTCGTTTGCCGGAACGACAAAAAAAAACACATTATCGTGCAAAAAAGTATTTTACTGAAGACTGACGTATTACTTTACAGCTCTGCATTTGTAACAACGCTTAGTTAGAATCATCTGGAAATATATTTTTGACGTTGAACTCTGATAACGTGTTTTCCACCTTATAATGATTTTCCAAGTCATATGAACAAACACCGCTGTCTTCGAGTACATATTGCCCCTCTCCTGAAAACTCCAACGAGATGTAATTTTGGTATTTTGACAACTCATCGAAACTTTCTGCTGATTCATTGCTGAGTTGTATCATCCATGTCGTGTAGGGACTTATGATCAGATTACCCGTCTTCATCTTGTTATAAGCGTCGTTGAAATCCAGAGGCTCGCCGTTGTTCCTCTTGGCAAAGGAATATTTAATAGTGACACTGGTTGACTGAATGATATAAAACTTACTATCACATTTGTAATATGAATTGCCGGTATGTGTCATACTCACATAAAGTGACTTCAGTATTTCGTCTACTTCATTTTGGATTGATATTCTATCAGTAATGAAGTTAAGTGCAACAACATTAAACTTAACTGCATTTTTATCGACCCCGTTTAATATATTAGCTTTCAAAGCGACTTGCTTGCCGAGTAACAGATCTGATATAACTTGTCGATGTAATTTATTCTTCCAGATGTAGAAAGGTTTCGACACTTTATACTTGCTTGTAAATAAGGCGTGATTAAGGTAATGTGAATGGCTTGAAGTGATGGACGTTTGAGAATTCAATATTTTGTTTCCAATCTTGGAAATCTGCGTTATTGAAGTATCAATCAAATCATCAATACCTGTACTGTTCTTGAATTGATCCGGTAGTTTAAAATCTTCCAAGTACATTTCTGCAAATGGGAACACCCACTGTTTAAATGCATTCATAGTCCTATCGTATTGTGCAATCAGAATTCCAGATGTTATTATGTAGTCGAGTTTCTGGACCTCATGCTTCAAGCCTGGATCTTTGATTGAAATTTCAAGTGCCTCAGGTGAATTTATTTCTGCGATATATGCAACAAACTCACTTTTATATTGAAGTTGCTGTATGTAGCCAAATATATCAATAAAGGCCATTATCGCGCCACTCAGATCATCTATTGAATGAAGTAGTTCGTCTTGTATCTTGAAGCTTTCTGTAAGTTTCTTCATGTGAAATTTCAGGCTTTCTAACTTTCCTTTCATCTCCCACTTTGTCACTTCTAGACGAACCAGTGACTGATTTCCTATGTCATAAATAACGTCCTCCATAGCGTATTTAAGCTCCATCACCAATGGAACAATCACACTATAAATATTATTTTCAAAAATCTGTAGTTTAAAAAGCTTATCTTTGCTTGCTTCTATGGCAATCTCCACTTCCTTGAGACCTTGTTTATCGTTCGCGAATTTTTGGTATAGGATAGGATCAGCATCTGCTACAATAGCATGCATATTACTAGAATCTTCATCACCAGCAGTCCTCCTTAATTTGTATTGTAATGAATTCTTCATCTGCTTCAACAACTGTTTTACTTCTTGTTCTATTATGATAACTTGCATCAAATTATCCGCTTTGGTGATCTCTGCAATTCTATTCTCAATGATTGTTTTTAATGTTTTTGTTACATGTGTGTTATCACCGTCAAATTCTTTTAGAGACTTTTCTATAGCTGTTAAACACAAGTTAAGTGCGGTGATTTTTTCTTCTTTCTTGTTATCCATAATTTTATTTATAGTTTTCAAAGATGTAAACACTGCACTGGGAACTTGTACATTTTCGATATCAGTTTGTGTCTTTTCAGTTAGTGCTGAAACCACTTTAACGGACATTGAAATAGCTGTACCCACGATAAAACCAAGTGGATGTGGGATGAGATTAAGGAGTCCACCTATAAAATCAATTATTGCAAAAATTCTGTTCTTTACAATTTCTCTGGAAATCTCTCCCCTTCTTTTTTCCAGTCCTTGTACCTCACGCTCTGTACTACTTTCAAGATTTTTTGTCTCTTCAACCAATCCTTCAATCTTCTTCCCTACACCACTGAATGCCGCCGCAATCCCAGGTATAATTTTATTACCTAACATGTTCATAATGGCACTGATTTTAGCTTCTAAATTGTTTTGAAATCTGTCTTTCTCGGTCGTTATAGCAACTGCTTTTCCCTTTTCTTTCAACAGCTCAATGTTCTGTATTACCATTTCAGTGTACCTCAAGATATCTGTGACCACTACATTGCCTGAACCATCTCGTAAACCGTACATTCTACTCAGTAACGCTGTGAGTAGATAACTGAGGATTTTCTTGTATTCCTTTGATCGCTCTCCCTCTACGGGGTTTTCTGAATATTTCTGTGTTCTATTGAGTAACATTTCGTAAAATGGAAGGAATTCAATGGTCAGCGATGAAAGTATGTACCGCTCTTCTAACACATAACAATTATTGATTAAACCTCTCGTGTCATAGATTTTATTCACGTCTTCACTGTTTTCCAAATAGTAGTAAAATTTTCGTATTTCAGAAGATTGCACTGTGCTTTCAAAGACAAACTCTAAAATATATTTTTTGTATTCGTTCATTGTGGATACAAAATTCGGCTGTGAAGTATCTTCTGGTTCCTCCAGTCCTTGATTATTGTAATTACTTTCACCATCCTTACCCGTTTTAGCAAGGCCCCATACTGATTTCATGTTAGTTTTAATAGAATTCCAGGTGCCAAATGCGTAACTTGGAAATGATGAATATAAGTGCCAGGTATATCGTGCAAACAACACATTTGCAACCTTTCCCGGCGGACCTCCTTTCCCGCCTTTTCCTCCAGAACCGTCAGAACCGTTAGAATTGTTTTGAATAATCTTTGGTTTCTGACTGAGCCCTATAACCTTTATTATACCTCCGTAACCTCCCTTCCCTCCAACACCGCCGTTACCTCCGTTTCCTCCAGGTCCTTCCTGAACTTGACACGCGTATTCGTACCAATGCATGTCTTTCACATGTCTTATTCCGAGAAATTTGCAATATCGATGCAAAGCCTTCATTTTACTTATGTCTCTACCATTCACATCGCGCGGTAAATTCGTTTCTCTACCAGAGTGTCCTTTAGCCCCATTTCCTCCGTCCTGTCCTGGACTTCCAGATCCTCCTACAGCTGTAATTTCAAGATTACTGGAATTTATAAAAATGTACCCTACTCCAAAAAAGTTCCCAGCATTTCCACCTGTTCTGCCTGGTTCTCCGTTAGCACCAGGACTTCCTGGGTGCTCTGCTGCATTGGCAGCAGATTTAGTGTGTGGCTCTCCCAGTTTTCCGTCCAGTTTTATGACTCTCTTGTCCTTAACTTCCCACACAGGTGCGAACACAAACACGTCCCTCTTTTTTCCGGAGAAATCTAGATCTATGTCAATGAATACTTTATGAGTGGCGAATATGTTCAGTGATCTAATATCTCTTCCACATTGTTCGTAGTTGATTTTACTTAGCAACACGTATATCCCAGTTACAATAATTTCTTCTCCCAAGCATTTTGTTTCCTGTTCCTTTTCCAATGTTAGATTCAGAATGTTGTTTAATGACCCGAATCCGATATCACTGAAAGATATGTTCATCACATTACTCGCTGTTACAAGCTTAGAATTGTGTACCCCAGTTATGAATTCCTTGATGTTGCTATGGTCTACATACATTTCTTGTCCGTGACCAGTTTTTGACCAGTACTTCATATCCTCGATATTGTATATCGCCCTTTCTTTTTGAATGTCGTATTTCGAAAACCTATCATACAAGTCAATTACAAACTCATACCAATTTTTAAGCTCTAATAGTTTTCTAACTGCAACTTCAAATGGTTCTTCCCAATTTTCAGGTTTTATATCCAGGTCATTCCTAAGATAATACTCGATGAAGAATATGTAATCAATTTTTGATGAGATTATTTGCAGTTTACGCTTATGGGTGTTTGCACTGAAGGCTGTAACTGTGTTAATAATTTTCCTTATAAATTCTTTTGGTGTTGAAACACTATTCAGTTCCCACACCATTTCAGAGAAGTTCTTATGTACTTCTATTGTCTTGTTCAACAAGCTATGTACATCAGAACTGTCGTGAGACATCTTGAAGTATGATTCAGTGATTTCTTGTGCAACATTTGCAATATCGCTTTTAACGTCTGTAATTATTAGTTTTACGAAATGAGGTAGATCATTAAATGAACTGTTTGAAATGCTGTAACCAAAATCTGTATTATTTACTGTAATAAAGTGAATGTACTTGTGAATTATATTTTGTATATTAACCTTCGTTTCTTGTAAGAAGTTGTTCTCAGACAAAGGTCCAGGTTGGTTTGGTCTTCGAAAGATCCCTAACCGCAGAAACCCATCTTTGTCTTTTTCTAAAAACGTATCGAGCAATACGGAAGCATTACCAGAAAAATATTTCCTTACTACAGTTGTCGAATCCGCCTTAAACTCACTATCAAGTGATTGTTTTGCTTCTGTAATGAAATCTGCTATACCCTTTAAAACTTCTTCATCCTTTACTAGGGATGTGGCTTCATTTTCATTCTTGTAGACATTGTCAACTTTTGTTACTATAAGAGCTATGCCAGTCTTGAACTTCTTTACATCTTTGATAAATGTTGTGGCGTGTTCTAGTAACTTCGGAAAATCTTCAAGACCGCCTCCCTTCTGAAGAGACGAATAACTGACAGTGAAAATTACCTTCACGCGATCAACAGAACGAATTACTTTATTCATAAAATAATTTGATGCCACGTCGAAAATGACACCGCGCGTGTAACTAAACCCAGGAAAATCGTAGAAAGCTGTGTCTGAACCTGGATCAACTACTAATTCTGGAAAGACTGTTTTTGCTGATAATGTTGGATTGTTTATTCGCGTTGAGTCCACTATATTGTATTTATTATCATTAGCCTTATTACCTTTCAGTTTGCTGTTATCTCCAGCAAGGAACTGGGTCAGTGCAGTTTTTCCTGAACCAACGTTACCCACAACCAAAACCGCATCAATATATTCTCCTAAAACAACCATCCTCTTACCAGTCTCCAAAGTGTACATAGCTTTGTCTAAATCAATTGTGTTGTAACTTGACGTAACTGCAGTCCTCTTAGTTCTCTGAATTTTGGTTTGGATTGCTCCTGATTTGGATCTCTTAACTTTGACTGTTCTTTTTGTGCCTTCTAAGTAATTGAATCGATTCGTGTTGGCAGATTTCACTGGAAAGTTAGGTGTTTGTATATCCTTTACTGTCATATTGATGTCATGTACAATATCCACCATCCATTGCGCCATATTCTTCTTCATTTTTGGCATAATTACCAAATTCATGTGTGTTACATTCTTAGGCAACTTGTCAGTTGCATTTCTTCTACCTTTCGAAGCAAATGCTGAAAGAACAAAACATAATATCACTGAATTTGAATTTATTGCTAACAAAAAAAAAAATATATATATATATATATATAATTTGAACTGGTAATGGAAATTACGGGAAAACGGCTGAACGGATTTTAATGAGTGACCCCTCATTTTCATGCCTGGCATCCGAAGTTTTTCGAAAAAATAGTAGTTTTCAGTGAAATGTCAATTTTCCTACATCATTTTCCTTACTTACTTACAAATGGCTTTTAAGGAACCCGAAGGTTCATTGCCGCCCTCACATAAGCCCGCCAGCAGTCCCTATCCTGTGCAAGATTAATCCAGTCTCTATCATCATACCCCACCTCCCTCAAATCCATTTTAATATTATCCTCCCATCTACGTCTCGGCCTCCCTAAAGGTCTTTTTCCCTCCGGTCTCCCAACTAACACTCTATATGCATTTCTGGATTCGCCCATACGTGCTACATGCCCTGCCCATCTCAAACGTTTGGATTTAATGTTCCTAATTATGTCAGGTGAAGAATACAATGCGTGCAGTTCTGTGTTGTGTAACTTTCTCCATTCTCCTGTAACTTCATCCCGCTTAGCCCCAAATATTTTCCTTAGCACCTTATTCTCAAATACCCTGAACCTATGTTCCTCTCTCAGAGTGAGAGTCCAAGTTTCACAACCATACAGAAGAACCGGTAATATAACTGTTTTATAAATTCTAACTTTCAGATATTTGGACAGCAGACTGGATGATAAGAGCTTCTCAACCGAATAATAACACGCATTTCCCATATTTATTCTGCGTTTAATTTCCTCCCGAGTGTCATTTATATTTGTTACTGTTGCTCCAAGATATTTGAATTTTTCCACCTCTTCGAAGGATAAATCTCCAATTTTTCCTATTTTCCAAAATCCATCTGTTGTCAGTTTTGAGAACTAATTTTATTGGCCGACTTGATGCTCGCTTTGCTTGTTCCTTACAAAAAAAGCGACTTGATTGAATTTCAGAACAAAAAACACACTACAATAAACAATAGGCTATTACAAGAAGGCCATGACCTGCAGGATTGCCGACATATTTAGAGCTCAATTCAATTTGTTATTAAAAACTGATTCTGCAGTGTATAATTTTCTGAGTACAGCTGTGTATTGGATATTCAAATCTACGAAACTTGAGGTGGTTTGATGACATTATTACCATTTGAAATTAAATATTATTATAGTTAATATCATGATACATCTATTTTTCATTAATTGTACATAATATTGATGCTATATTGATGACATGAAAGTGAAACGTTTTGAGGTTATGTAAGTAAATGTAGAGAATATCTTAATTTAGATCTTCATTTCTATAATTTACTGAGTGGCTGCTATATATAACTACAAAACTTAACTAAAATAATATTGTTATTAAAAATCAAATATTTTTATACTTATTAACCCAGTGGGGTTGAGTCTTTTTCATATACTTAATGGCGGTGTAGTGTAGATATTGATATGTGTCATTGTCTTCAGTATTGGCTCGAGAGAGCGCAAAAATTACAGTTCCTAAGGAAAGATCAAAAGGTATTACTGACTGATAAAATAAGAGGCCTAGAAAATTTTGTAGTGTTCAGATTATTTCAGCAAGATCTCTTAGTAGGATAAAATGATTTTACGCTCTACATTTCAAGTTCTACATGCAGCAGCTATACGAAAATGCTATTGTTCGAAAGCTTAGCAAACCTGACATTTTTTTAACTTTTGCCTACAATCCACAATGACCTGAAATAGCTACTGCTATCGTCCTGACATTGATATTTGCGTTTTCGCGTTGAAACTCAAAAACTGAAGGTGGATAGGTTCAAGAAAAAGTATTTGGCCTAAAAAAATCCATTCAGAGGGAGTATGTTTCATTATTATGTAAGCAAACAACTATCAAAAAGACAAGTATTCTTCATTGAAAATAAGTCTGAAAAAGTTTTGTTTGAACGTCTAACGAACTTAGTTTGCAGCAGCATTTGCTGCACAAGCCACTAGTTACATATATTTACAAAGGTTTTACAATTGGATACTTAACAGTAGAAAGATGCAAAGTCCCAAATTTATGAACAGTATTTTATTAATAAATAACTTTCGCTAATGACCAATTTTAAGAATATAACTGTCAGAATTGAATTTATAATATTTACGACAACTTCTCACCAATCTTTATTAATAGTTTGATAATACTACTAAAATTAATACACTCCTCCAATCATTGTTAAGCTCCTTTCTTAATAAATTCAAAACGTCATTCCCTTTCACCTCTGACACTCTGGTGCTCGGTTGAATGAGCAGTGGTACAGGAATCAGATATTTCGATTTCAGCATGGTTGTGAATGTTTTCGAAGGGTTATCAGCGCGATAGGTGGGCTCCATTTTGAATGACACAATGCACTAGACCAATGCTCTAGAATATCTTTAGGCTATACTTACCCCTTGTAGAAGCGTTGCTAGTTATCAACAAGGCAACCAATAACCTTGGAAATATTGGAGACATTGGAAATGCTTTCCTTCGGATTCACGTGGCTTTCGCAGTTGTGAACTAAAATTTTAGGTAACAAACAAAAAACTCGGTTAACCTTTTGAGACACAGAACGCTTACTTGATATACGATATATGATATGATATATGATATGATATGATATGATATGATATGATATATGATATGATATGATATGATATATGATATGATATGATATGATATATGATATATGATATATGATATGATATGATATGATATGATATGATATGATATATGATATGATATGATATATGATATGATATGATATGATATGATATGATATGATATGATATGATATGATATGATATGATATGATTTGGTATGGTATTGTATGGTATGGTATGATATGATATATGATATGATATGATATGATATGATATGATATGATATGATATGATATGATATGATATGATATGATATGATATGATATGATATGATATGATTTGGTATGGTATGGTATTGTATGGTATGGTATGATATGATATATGATATGATATGATATATGATATGATATGATATGATGTGATGTGATATGATATGATATGATATGATATGATATGATATGATATGATATGATATGATATATGATATGATATGATATGATATGATATGATATGATATGATATGATATGATATGATATGATATGATATGATATGATATGATATGATATGATATGATTTGATATATGATATGATATGATATGATATGATATGATATGATATGATATGATATGATATGATATGATATGATATGATATGATATGATATGATATGATATGATATGATATGATAATTAGTTGTACTTTTACATAAAATCCAGATCACTGTGATGCATATTACTTACCTCAAACAAAATGAAGCCATAAAACTACAAGAAACTTGCAAACAAATCGACTGACACACTGGAAACTCTTGAATTAACAGCACAGCGCTAACACTGAACTAGATTGACTAGACTAGACTAACTCAAAGAACACGGCCATAGAGTGCTGCCACATCGTAAAAATTTAGTGCGTACCATTAGCCACTGCGTACGAAAACTCCACTCTTCCCATAACAAATAAGGTAGGTGTCCCTGATATGGCCATGCTAAGGTTTGAGAATTTTTCTAGCCGCCACTTTGAAAAAAAAATGTAAGCCACTTTTTTCTTACTCGTTCTCAGTCCAATCGACTTTCTTAAAACAGTTTCCTTTCCCCATAAAAATAGCTTTAATTGTCCAAAAAGTCCCAAATTCCAAAAGTATACCTAGTGGCCATATCAGGAACATGTGCACATGATATGGCCACCCTTGTTCCATGTTCTACAAATCATGATTGTTTTCAGTTTGATAGCGCAGTTGTGCTAAAATTAAATAATGTAAAATGAATAAAAATGAAGACTTAATAATCTTTTTTATCATTCAAAAGTGTAGTCAAAACAGGTTTTTCCATAAAAAAATTAAGTTGTTTTTCTTAAAATACAAATTTTTGCGTAATCCCAGCTATAAGGCATGTAAATTTGTCAGGTGAAAAAATAAACGTGAAATGAACTTGATATGGCCATGGTGCATTTGATATGGCCATATCAGGAGCAGGTAAGCTTTCACGAAAATCGTTTGATTATGAACAACTCGTAAAAGATACGCCATCAACTACAACACCAATCAACAGAACATTAAAAACTGAATGCAGTAATATGGTTTTCATGAAACAAGTCTTTGAAAAACATGCATAAAACAAAGGAGACTTACCAGAGAAAAATAAGAAGAGGTCACATGAAAACCGCAAAACAGGCAACTGATGCCATATTGCTCAACCTGACTGGATGGAAAACGATCAAGTGACATACCAGGATGCCCTTTCACTGGATGCTGCTGCAATTTAGCGGATTTTTTGGTTAACTAACTCACAATAGGGGGGTGGCCATATCAGGAACATGGCCATAACAGGAGCACCCACCTTATTATTAGTCTATTATGAATCTTATAAACGTGGTATTTTACAAATTAAAAATTAAATTAAATTTCACTAGACATTTCGACCAGTAGACTGATATGTACTGTCTGTATAATTTTGGCAGTTTATATCGTTTACACCCTGTATATGCGATAATTGTCCGAGTGCAATAGAGGGTCTGGGTGGCATTTGTGAAGTCGACGCTGACAGGTGGGCCATCCTCCATTGGCCCTCACTGGGCTAGTACCTGATAAGACTGAAGATCAGGAGTCCGAAGCGAATATTATACTGTAGATCAGTATCGGAAATCCGTACTAGCAAGACTTCACCCCAGTTTATTTTTAACCACTGCAGATGATTGATAAAATGAGGGGGAAATGGAGAGTTTTGGTAAAATGATGAAGGAAAACGGAGTTCTCTGAAATAGCTCTCTAACGTTTGTTTGTCTACCATAAATTCGATGACGATATGGTCGGGAATCGAACCTGGATCACCATCATGGAAAAACATTTATGCCAGAGACTTGACAAACAAATCCGCTAATGACATAAGAAAATACAAGCATACATGCCGAACACATAATTAATGCTAACCACACATAAAATAATATAAATACCGACATGGAAATCCTACATATACAACCCAAAAACCAAAAACTCAACACACTAGAACAATATGAAATATACAGACACACTAAAACACACCCTGATCAAATTCTCAACACACAGATCAATTTCAGAACACGCACAGTATTTGTCACCACATTTCAACACTTTTCAACAATCGAACGCACCCACACAACAGGCAGCGAAGTTCGAGATGACGCCGAGATCTAGTAGGCTCTGAGGATGGTGTGAAGAAACACCGAAACAGCTGTAAACCGCACATACACAATTAACACGAGTAAGATCGCCATTTAATCAATCTATTTTTTATTCAGGTGTTAAAAGTAGTGTACGAAAGCTTCAACATGGATATATAAAATTCTGTACTCGTTTACTTCTGACGTAGGCAACGCGTTGTTGGACATGGATAGAATCTGCAGATTTTCCTTCGCTGTAAGCTTGTTTTCCCTAACCTCAATTACCACATCAACTGGTATGAAATCTTGAATATTCTTAATTCTACTGTACACAACGATTTAGAAAGTTTTAATGTCTAGTAAGGATTGTGTCATTTGAATCCAGGAAAAAAAAACATAGGCTATCGGACGTTTAATTAATTCTTTAAAATGCACTAGAGTCTGCGATAAAGAACGTATCAAATAAACATTTATTTACCATTATTTGTTTTGGAATTAGCATTTCATTGCTGGTTTTTTGTTATGTAGGCCGTAACCATGGAAATGTCTGCTACAGAATGACATAAAATACTTAATGCAAGAAATTAGCTCAGGAGAATAATTTATTGGAATATAACTTTTCAAATAGGTCTACAGAAAAATACAGTGAGAGTCCGGTTCATTACTTTAACTCAACTATGTAATATAAGCAGTAATATTCCTCTCTTAAATTGTGGTCCGCGAACCATTACTGGTGTAAGATGTTCAATTTGTCAGGTATTTAAAAGTGACTATTACACTTTTACTACTTCATACTACTTTTGACTAATAAAACGGTACGAAAGGACGTATTTCAACCAATCATGGCTGCTTATAGCAGAATTTTATCGGGTCCCTAGCATTTGTTTAATTTTATCACTACCCTGCCATTTGTTTCTTTGTTTGCCAACATTTCAAACTGCATTGGTCTGGACAAAAAAAAAAAAAGAAAATTACAAACCACTCCAGTCGATGCACAGCACTTTCAAATATGACTCGCATTGGCATTCAAGAACAATAATTAATAAAGATCACTGGTCATACCTATGCATCTTCCCTGAAATCCTATTTACAAATACGTAAATGAAGAGCGCCATTCGGAAATCCTGAATAAGTTGAGGAATACACCATTTACATCAACGAGTTCCACTTCTTTTACGCACACGTCTAATATAAAACATTAACACCAACCACTAAAACATTCAAATTTGAAAATTGTACTTTCAATAACTGTTTCTTTTAAAATTATTCATGTTTATTTTTTATTTCATCATCGTTAATTAAAACTATTCTTGTTTATTTCATTATCCCTAATTAAAACTTTTCTAACACTCGTTTATATTATTTAGGTTATGTTATAGCTTCTTCTATATGATATTATGAATAGTCACGTATCAGAGATTGTTTAATACTAAGATTTATTGAAGATCATCTGTCAAGTGACGTTGATTACTGGGATCCGGATAATTGAAGTGGAATGCAACTGTTTTAATAAAAATGAAATTGAATCAACAAAGCCTTCTTGACTACTAACCGTCTACAGAGTTCAATGAAGATTCCATAGTTGGCACAACTGATATCAAGAAAACAGCTAACTCTGCCATCTAGCATGTATCTAGCGTAATATTTGTAATGTTGAGATGGTACAATAATACATTTGAAGACAGTTGTATTTTCTTAAGTCAATTAATATTTTATTGTATTGGAGTACTTCGTTACTTCTAATCTTTATATACTTTCTTCTAATCTGTAATAGTCAATTAAATCCCACTCGAGTTTTGATTATCTCTAGATAAATCAAAACCTCTAGTGAGATTACTGTTGATAAAAGATATTATGTTAGAAACTACAGACCATATACTATTGTAAATAAGTTTGAAGCTCTTATTCACGAGCGTATAGTCTTTCATATAGATAAGAAACTAAGTCCAACACAACATTGATCACTAAATAAAAATCCACCTTTGATATACTAATAGGGCATTCGAAAAGTAATGGCAACATAGTTACTATTTCACACTGAAATTAATTTTCGTTTCATGGTAGAACATCCTGTTATTCCACAGCTGTGGATTCTTAGCAAATTGAGTTTCACTCAAGAATATAGTTAGACTTAATATAACAACGATTTTCTATTGTTAATATGAACAACTAAATGGTATATTACCTAGTTGACTAGTTTCGACTTTCTTTTCGCCATCCTCAGAACTAGTGAGGTCCTTGTTTCTTCCGGTTCCTTCGGTTGTTTTGATGGGGGGGTGGGAGGTGCGTTTGTTGTATGTTCGATTAATGACATATTAAATACTTTGATTAGTGACGTCATAGTATTAACAGAAAGTTGACTAGATTTCCCTTCCAGTTTTACTTTTTAGTGGAAAAACTTGTATTGATGCTTATTATAATGTAAATTGCGACTTAAAATTAATAAAAAAATGGTTTGATTTAAATTCACTTGTAATTAATGAAGATAAAACAATAGGTATCCCATTTTCTTTAAATAATAAAGGTAATAAACCAATTTAATCTGTACTAAAAATTAAAATGCATAATTTTGACTGTTCCGATATGAATTGCAATTGTTCAGTTATTAATGAAGTTTTCTTTATTGGGTTATTTTACGACGCTGCATCAACATCTAGGTTATTTAGTGTCTGAATGAAATGAAGGTGATAATGCCGGTGAAATGAGTCCGGGGTCCAGCACCGAAAGTTGCCCAGCATTTGCTCCTATTGGTTTGAGGGAAAACCCCGGAAAAAACCTCAACCAGGTAACTTGCCCCGACCGGGATTCGAACCCGGGCCACCTAGTTTCGCAGCCAGACGCGCTGACCGTTACTCCACAGGTTTGGACTTAATGAAGTTAATGAGGTTAAATACTTAGGTATAATTATTGATAATAATTTAAAATGGAAGGATCATATTTATTATATTTGCAATAAATTACGTAAAACATTATGTTTCTTTGTTGTTCTAAGAAATATTTTGTCAATTAACTGTTTACGTGTAATTTATTTAGCATTATTTCAATCTATATTCATGTAGTGTATTATAAGTTGGGGTGGAACTTACAAATCCAATCTTCATCTCTTAATTTTACTACAGAAAAAAGTATTAAAAATTTCTTTTAAAAAAGCAGAAAGATTACTCAACTGTTTAAACATTTCAAAGTTTTCTCAACATTAAACAAATTTATTATTTTATTTTATTAAAATATTTTCACAGAAATCTTGATAACTTTGAAAGGTATATACATAAATATAGAACTAAAAATATGAATTCTCTGCGTTATCTGAACCTAAATGTAAAACCAATGCAGCTTTTTATCATATCATGAGTCAAGATCCCAGGTTATTAAACAAATTAATGTAAAAAAAATATAAAATTTATATTGGATGTATAGTTCGGGTTTAAAGATATTTAACACTTTTTAGTCTGTAATTTATTTACTCTCAATTTTATTTTGTTTATATTCAAATCCCCTCCTGAGCACGGGTCTTGCTCATTCAGGAGTGGGCTAGTTTATATTGTATTATATTAACTTGTATTTATTTAAAATTTACTATCAATAAAATAAATAAATGTTTCATGTTACAATTTCATAAAAATCCATGCTGGGATTGTTGAGATACGATTGTTTATGCTCGACCATGCCGAAATGTAGTAATTATACACCTGGTAGCAGTTCTTTAATGCATGTCATTAAAGTACACCTATTCATTAAAGTTCAGGTTTTCGATTATTCTCGGATATGCAATCGAAAGACAACGAGGGAAACGTCAGGGAAGCTGGAAATCCAATACTGTCGCAGAAGGTTATGTTCTGTTACTATAATAATTAGCGTTAATTGTAAATAATATTCACATAAATTCAATTTGTCATCTCGTTTTTTAATTCTAAATCAATTTCCAGGTTGTATCAAAATTAGTTCATGTTACATTACATCAAGGTCAATGACATTATTGTTCCTCGGAAAAAATCAATACTTTCGCGTCTGCGCACATCTCACAATTTACGAGCTATGCACAAGGTCACTTCCGATCTTCAGTCAGATACGAATAAAATGAATACTTGTGAATAATTTCAAGTTATAAATATGGTCGAGCATAAAAAGTCGTATGAAACTTGCCTATAATGGTAATTAAGACGCTCGTATGAAAATTATGAAACTCGCTTGCGCTCGTTTCATAAACAAACATACTCGCGTCTTAATTACTATCATTATAGGCTCGTTGCATAATGTACTATTAAGTTACAGAAGTCGGCTTGTTTCTGATTTTCGTTACACCGTGCCCTTAAACAGCATTTTCTTGTGGTGTTGTACATTCATTGTACGAGTATTTCCCTCCCTCTGCATCTATACACAGACGTACACAATCACTGACGTATATCGTTGGTTTCCTGCATGCTTTGATGATTTGATTTGGCTTCCCCGCTGACAGTAGTTGGGAACGATTAAAGGAATAATGCAAGGGGAAGTTCTTATGTAGGGCAGAAGGGTGGGTTTTCAGAGAAATGACCAGAGGAAGTAGATAATTTATAAGATACACATAGATGGAAGAGCTGGACTGTCGCTGGTTGGCGAAGGGAGGGGGGGGGAGTTGAAGGTTCACGTCGAACGATTTAACCGACTCTGTCCTCCTCTCTAATCTGAAGTACGCCTTTCCCTGTTCCGGTAATATCGGCCCAACGTTTGCAGGATTTATATAAAGACCTACCCTCTCCAACCCCCGCTAGAACGAACCCTCGGCACCTCCTCTACCCCTATCGCCACAATGAGATAAAAGCTTGGTGGACTCCAGTTTGTTTCTAGCCCGCACTTTAAAAACGTAAACCCTCTGAAAGTTTAACCGTGTTATGGATAAGCTTATTGCAGTCAGGTCACTTTTTCGTTTCTTTCCAGTCGACTGTGCCTTTCCTGCCGTAAGTTACATTTTCCGTGCCTAGAACGAATTATGTCTACCTCAAACGCCACTTAGAGCTTAGTTATCTTCGGCATTTTAACAGTAACAGTAAAAATTAATATATGGCAGCGATAAAAATATAAATGAATCTACAGTAGGCGTAAGAGTTGCAGAGTAATTTATTTTATACTGCATTGTGCTGCTAATGAAATGCGAAGAAGAAAACGTATTCTAGTCAGCATTGGAAGATTCACTTTAAATGGATAAAAGCACATGTTGGCATCCATGGAAATGAAGTAGCTGATAAACTAGCTAAGGAAGCAACAGAAGAAGATCACATACCAGTAATCTACAATAAGAACCTAAGAGTACAATAATAGACGCAGAGAAAAAGAAAAGCACTGAAAAATGGCAACGGATGTGGTCAAACACAACATAAGGAGCAGTAACGAAGACATTTTTTCCTTCAGTGACAGATAAACATGTAACTGAGAAGATGGGTCGCTTATGTTATGCTTTTCGAGTCCTTGCGAAGATATCATCCATGGAACTTTTAATATCAGTCTATTTTGGATATGTTCATTCAATACTATCATATGGCATTATTACCTGGGGATCTTCACCAAAAGTGACACAAGTCCTCAAATTGCAGAAAAGAATACTCAAAATCATTAAAAAAGTTCCTATTCGGACTGAAAGTATAAAAATTTTCAGAGAACTAAAAATCTTACCTGTACCCTGCATATATATTTTAGAAACAGTGTGCTTTATTCATCAAAACATAGATTCCTTTAAAACAAATTCAACATATCATGAGTATAACACCAGAACATCCCAAAACATACATCTGAATTACCACAGGCTTACCAGAAGTCTTAACAGCATATCACATAGAGGCAGCAATTTATATAATAAACTTCCACAGAAAATCAAAGAACTTAACATAAGAAAATTCAAAAAAGAGGTAAAGAACATTTTATTAACACATATGCCATTTTGCACAAATGAATACCTAAATTTAAAATTTTAGAATTTAACGTTTCTTGATACTGCCCTTGACCATTTATGTTTCAGGTAACTCAGAGTTGAAGAAAAGACAGGGGAAAGCAAAAAGAGAAGATATACTGGGGACAGAACATCTAGAAGCTTGGAGACAGTTACTTTTACTGTCCGACCACCCCCTCCTCCCGCACTAGCAGGTATACGATACCATTCAGCTGCAAAACATTTTCTGAACAGACCTTATTGTATTGTGAGAGCGCAGCTGGATCAGTGAAAGTAGATGGTCAACGTTTTCAGTTTGTAGTGCCACGAACAATTCTGCTGTGTGTGGGTTCTTCTGTAGTGACGTCACTGAAGCCTCTAGTTGTTCTGTCCCCGGTATACTAGGTAGAACAGTGGAGACTGAAGATCAAGCTTGTCCTATATATATATTTTTTAATTTTGTTTCTCTCTTTTTTTTGCATGTCACTTAATATTAAACTGTTAAATTTATTTAGAATTAAGTCTATTTTTGTATTATATTGTATGTTATGTCATTTTTCTTGTGTACTGACGACGCCATGAATGCTTGTAATTCTATTCGGCTAATAAAGATCTAATCTAATCTAATCTAATCTAATCTAATCTAATCTAATCTAGATAGGATGAAAATCAACATACCAGCTACACAAAACCATACATCAATATTAACTGGTCACGGGAAACTCAGATCTTATTACTACAGATTCAGAATTTCGGTAAGCCCAGGATGTCCTTGAGGAGAAGCTGACCAAACAGTCGATCATCTTCTGTGGGATTGCCAAATCTTGAACCAACAGCGCTGTGTCTTCAAGGAAGCAACAAGGACTGGAAGAAATTGGCCAATAAATAATAGGGACATCATAAAAGAGCATTTGAGGTCATTTGTGCACTATATTAACGCTATAAACTTTGAACAATTGTAAATACATGTCTCAGTTTTGTAACATGCGTATACACACTTAATAAGCAAAATATTATAATCACTATAGTTATGAAATGAAAGAGTGATGGAACGGAGAAAAATTCTCTCCGGCGCCGGGATTTGAACCCGGGTTTTCAGCTCCACGTGCTCATGCTTTATCCACTAAGCCACGCCGGATACAACTCCGACGCCGGTTAGAATCGTCTCAGATTAAGCTCCATCTCTTGGGTTCCCTCTAGTGGCCGCCCTCTGCACTACGTCATAGATGTCTATGAACGCAGGACCGAAGTCCATACATGTGTTGAGGTGCACTCGAATAAGTGACTAGTTGGCCGGGATCCGACGGTATAGGCGCCGTCTTAAATCACAAAGTGATTTATTACGCATATCAGCCGGCCAGCCAGTCACTCATTCGAGTGCACCTCAGCACATGTATGGACTTCGGTCCTGCGTTCATAGACATCTATGACGTAGTGCAGAGGGCGGCCACTAGAGGGAACCCAAGAGATGGAGCTTAATCTGAGACGATTCTAGCCGGCTAGCCGGGGTTGTATCCGGCGTGGCTTAGTGGATAAAGCATCAGCACCCGGGTTCAAATCCCGGCGCCGGAGAGAATTTTTCTCCGTTCCATCACTCTTTCATCACATGATGACGCAGAATATCTGCATGGAAATATCGTATGTACTTCGGTACATCAAAATATATACACTATAGTTATATTTACTAAAAGTGAATATATGTAAATACTGTAAACAGAATTAGTTTCACTAACTGAAAGATGCTGATAGTGAAAATCCAATTACCAAAAGTATATATATGTAAATAACGTAAATAGAACTAGTATCATTATCTCAAAGATAGTGATAGTGAACATTCAACAGTGAATAACATAGTAGTTAATATACGTTACAAGAGCGGTATGTTGACGTTTTCATGGTCGAGGAAAAGATTGAAAAAGCGAAACGTAGTTGAGCTTTTTTTAATTTCCGAGAACATGAAAACAAACATACCGCTCGTGTATCATACATTATTTTGTGCGAAGATCGTTTATTACATATCTGAAAGACGAATTTCTAATTAGTTGAAATGAAATCTCCATGTTGGTTTCTGTTTAATGACGGCAACTTCGGAACACCAAAACATCTTTCTTCAACATTGTCGCTATAAAATGTTTTCTGTGTTTACTATACTCCAGCAGGCCGTGATATACGTCTGTCTTTTTTTCCCTCCAGTCTATAAATGCGAACTTAAAACAAACGGTAAGTTTATGTAATGATTTATTTTTCATTTTAATGTTTTAACAATATTATTTATATAACATATTGCAGTAATAACATCGGCATCTGGAATCTTGTTGATTTTTTCACGGCTTCCTTAATGTTACTTGTATCAAGAATGCAATAAGTTTTGTGGAGTAGTAGAGTTTACTTAATTTTTGCAAATATTTAAAAAACAATAATTAACAGTGCAATTTAGGTGAAATTGCAGTGGTAAGTTTCCAATTTATAATTATTACTATGTTAAACGTCTCTAAAAATAATATGTTAAAAGCCTAAAGCAGTAAAATGAATGTCGCGCTTAAGCGGTAAGAAGAGGGAAATTGTTAGGTTGGGAATACTGAATGTGGTATTTCACACTTACCGCGTATTAGTTCTGTGCGGAAACCAAGCAAATACGCACGATCTCGCACAAAATAATATAATAACAAAATGAATATCAACAAAATCACGAAACAGAGAACCAAAAGACAATGGGACACCAATGAACACACAACTCATAAACAAGTTTCAATAAACCATGTAATATGACTATACGTTATGAGGCATGGTGCTAATTAAACGAAATTAAAAAAAAAAGGTTGGATCTATAGATCTCACATCACGAGAAGTTATCAGAAGTATGATAGTTTTGCTACTATAGCCATCATCAGACGTAGCATCTTGTGGACCGATTGAGGGGAACACTGCGATTGGACTATTCCATCTCAAATCGACCTAAATATGGAGAAAATTGACCTTGAAATTTTTAAATACAATGAAACTTTTTCTGTCCGTTGGCAACTGTGATACAATGCTTTGTGCAAAGTTTGAGGCATCAGAACTTCATAGTGTTCGAATTAAAAATATTTAAATTTATCGTATTTTCATAAAATTAGCAACTTTAAACTGTTGTGGCTCCGAAACCCATTCACCCAGTGATCAAAATCATGGTTTATTTCGATGCTGAGAAGTTAAAATTTATATTGGCATGTAAACAGGTTTTCTTACTTTTTATGGAAATGGAGAAATTTAGATTTTTCTTCATTAAGACGCCTTTGCCCACGAAAAAACATTTTCAAAATATATGGCTAGATTCCGCATTGAAAGTACAAATAAACACATTTTTTACTGGTGCACCGTTGATAAGAAAGTATTGAAAATATCAATTAAAGAAAATAAATAGTACGCGCGTGAACTAACCAGCTGACTGTGAGGCGGGAGCTAGCCTAGGCAAGCAAGGCCAGGAGACATAAACACGTGATGTTTCTTCTAGTAGCGCATAGCTGGACTAGCTTTATCACAAGTTTTCATAAACACAGGAGTAAAATGACGTCCAATGCTTATCTTCATCTCTCGGCCAGTTCGTGCGGTACTGAGCCGTTCAAGTCCAGGCGTGTGAATATAATTTATTTAATACCCTCGAAACTTATTGCCGAGCCACTAAGCAAACAAAGCCGAATCCCTCTTAATAATGCAAGGTTTTTTCTCAATATTTTTTTACATTTTTACAAATGGGCAAAAAGCCTAAAAGTAAGTGAAATCAGATTATCTGTCTCTCTGTATACAATAAAAATAAGGATTACTTCTTATCATAACCTACCAAATGTCAGCTTCAAAATGAGCTCCCGTTCAATGTTCTGCAGTAAATGGTTCCAGAGTTCTGAGCGCTGAAAGAGGCTTGTTTTTATAAAATAAGCTAAATTTGTCGCTCAATAGTAAGAAAACCGTTTGACTTTCGATAGTATATTTTTGCAAATGCACTCTCCTCAGCACCTTGTATAAATAGGGAAAAAATTAGAGTATTAAAAAAATGCGAGGTTTTTTACTGATCGATTTCATATGGAATAGCCCGTATGCAAGTTAACTGAATGCTGGAGCATAAGCTTGTGTATAGCTGCAAGAGTGGCACACGTACACAACAGACTATGTAGGGAGGAACATTATGAATTAAACAACTGTTCGTACACCACGACACACATACAGGTATATCAAAAGGTCACGTCAATCCTTAAGGAGGTGATTCAGGACTTTATTTGCAACAAAAAAATCCTAATACACTTTGTCAATATTCATCCCCGTTTCAGAGTTACACGAATATCACGTACCGTATCTATCCGCATTTGATTCCACACCTAATGGACCTGTCTGCTTGAGAGAAGGTAGGCTAATTGTCAGTAGTCTAGAGCAGATGCTCAAAATGTCCCCCTCTTGCATGAACACATGCTTCAGCACGCCGACTACTACTACTACTACTACTACTACTACTACTACTACTACTACTACGTATGTAATTGTATTAATTGTAGACGGTTGAATGGAAGAAAAGGCCTCAAGACCTTAACTCTGACAGGTAAAATAAAATAAAACACATTATTTTTATTAGTACTACTACTAGTCTACTACTACTACTACTACTACTACTACTACTACTACTACTACTACTACTACTACTACTACTACGTATGTAATTGTATTAATTGTAGACGGTTGAATGGAAGAAAAGGCCTCAAGACCTTAACTCTGACAGGTAAAATAAAATAAAACACATTATTTTTATTACTACTACTACTAGTCTACTACTACTACTACTACTACTACTACTACTACTACTACTACGTATGTAATTGTATTAATTGTAGACGGTTGAATGGAGGAAAAGGCCTCAAGACCTTAACTCTGACAGGTAAAATAAAATAAAACACATTATTTTTATTACTACTACTACTACTAGTCTACTACTACTACTACTACTACTACTACTACTACTACTACTACTGCTACTACTACTACTACTACTACTACTTATGTAATTGTATTAATTGTAGACTTGGTTGAGTGGAAGAAAAGGTCTCAAGACCTTAACTACGCAAAGTAAAATAAAATAGAATATTATTTTATTATTATTACTAGTACTGCTACTACTACTACTATTACTACTACTGCTACTACCATCATCACCACCATTATATTTGTATTAATTGTAGAACTGGTCGAGTGGAAAAGAAGACCTCAAGGCCTCAACTCCGTCAGATAAAATAAAAATATTATTATTATTATTATTATTATTATTATTATTATTATCTAATGCTTTTCCAATTCACTGCGGACTAAAGCAGGGAGATGCACTATCACCTTTACTTTTTAACTTCGCTCTAGAATATGCCATTAGAAAAGTCCAGGATAACAGAGAGGGTTTGGAATTGAACGGGTTACATCAGCTTCCTGTCTAAGCGGATGACGTGAATATGTTAGGAGAAAATCCACAAACGATTAGGGAAAACACGGAAATTTTACTTGAAGCAAGTAAAGCGATCGGTTTGGAAGTAAATCCCGAAAAGACAAAGTATATGATTATGTCTCGTGACCAGAATATTGTACGAAATGCAAATATAAAAATTGGAGATTTATCCTTCGAAGAGGTGGAAAAATTGAAATATCTTGGAGCAACAGTAACAAAATATATAAATGACACTCGGGAGGAAATTAAACGCAGAATAAATATGGGGAATGCGTGTTATTATTCGGTTGAGAAGCTCTTATCATCCAGTCTGCTGTCTAAAAATCTGAAAGTTAGAATTTATAAAATAGTTATATTACCGGTTGTTCTGTATGGCTGTGAAACTTGGACTCTCACTCTGAGAGAGGAACATAGGTTAAGGATGTTTGAGAATAAGGTGCTTAGGAAAATATTTGGGGCTAAGCGGGATGAAGTTACAGGAGAATGGAGAAAATTACACAACACAGAACTGCACGCATTGTATTCTTCACCTGCCATAATTAGGAACATTAAATCCAGACGTTTGAGATGTGCAGGGCATGTAGCACGTATGGGCGAATCCAGAAATGCATATAGAGTGTTAGTTGGGAGACCGGAGAGAAAAAGACCTTTAGGGAGGTCGAGACGTAGATGGGAGGATAATATTAAAATGGTATGATGATAAAGACTGGATTAATCTTGCACAGGATAGGGACCGCTGGCGGGCTTATGTGAGGGCGGCAATGAACCTTCGGGTTCCTTAAAATCCATTTGTAAGTAAGTATTATTATTATTATTATTATCATTATTATTATTATTATTATTATTATTATCATAATTGTTTATGTATTTATATTAATATTGTAGATATGATTGAGTGGAAGAGAAAATAGAGGTAAAATGAAATAAATTATTAATCTATTATTATTATTATTATTATTATGATTATTAGTTATGTATTTGTATTAATATTGTAGATATGATTGAGTGGAAGAGAAAATAGAGGTAAAATAAAATAAATTATTATGCTATTATTATTATTATTATTATTATTATTATTATTATTAGTATTATTATTAAAGAAATAACGAAGAAATTTTCGTGGAGATATCTATCATACTTCCTGATATAAAGAAACTTAAATATGATTAATGTAACATTGGTGATATTGGGCCTCTGATCTCAGCTTAGAGTTATTTTTCTGCTCCCATGGGATACTCTACGACATAATTAATGTTAAAAGTAAATTATGGAAGCATGCTTAGAAATATACAGATAGGAAAGCTTTGTGAAGTTTCATATGTATACTTTAAATATAATATCCAATATAACGTGTGCATTGCAAGCCTGGCTTTGCTTTGAAGAAAAGCTTTCTCTATGGCTAATAGCAACCATTTTACCTGTCCTCTATTTTTCTACAATCTCCAGGCTGCGAGAGTAGTCGCAGAAACACGACTGATTGACAAGTGACAGTGTAGTCACTGCAGTCCATAGTTCGAAGTTCCTGGAATGGTGGACCTTATTACACAACGTTGTTCCTTTTAAATGTGTTATTTTATACATACTTCAGTAATTTACAGTATAAGTATTTGGTTTCTATGGTGTTTAGTGAACTTTAGTGACATATCAGTGTCTGTGTGGATCGTTTCTAAGTGCTCTGGTGATGGTGAGCACGTTAGAATGGCATTCGGTGCTTTTTTTGCTGTGGTCTATGGCGAGCTCTACAGTTGGAGCAGGTTAGTACAGGTTGACAGTAAACCAGCATCTGTGTGTTGCTTTAGTCCGCAATGTTTCATCTTATGAAATGTTTATCATCGCAATTGATGCGAATATTATCACTAATTTAACCGTTTTAAAGAGATAGTGAAACAGTTTCTAGATATATGTATGTTCCAACTACAAGACAAACAAATACTTATACTAGAATTTTATGAGTAACTATCACTATTGTACTTCCGTATTGATTTTGAATACTAAAAAAGGAATGCTTGATTTTTGTAATGCGGTAGTAAATTTTCTCAGTAAGACATAATTTCCGTTCCTGAAGCAGTGTTCTCTTTAAATGCATATTTAGCCGTATTGATTTTGTCTATTAAATTTATTTATTTATTTATTCATTTATTTATACACTTTATTTACTTAGTTAATTTTTATATACTTATATATTTTATTTGTTTATACACATTATTTATTTAGTTATATATTTACTTATTTATTTATTGACTTATTTACTTAACTACTTTATTTATTTATTTATTTATTTATTAACTTGACTACTTTATTTTTTATTTATTTATTATTTGTTAGTATTTATTTATTTAATTATACACTTGATCTGTTTATTTACTTATATATTTACTTATATACTTATTGACTTAGCTACTTTATTTCTTTGCCATTTATTTACTTATTTATTTATACACTTGGTTTATTTATTTACTTGTATATTTACTTATTTATTTATTTATTTATTTATTGACATTTACTTAACCACTTTATTTATTTTTTATTTATTCACTTATTAATATATTTATACACTTTACATATTTAATTACATATTTACTTAGTTGCTTTTTATATATTTATATATTTTATTTATGTATACATTTTATTTATTGATTCATTTACTTAGCTACTTTATTTATTTATACACTTGATTTATGAACTTGTATATTTATTTATTCATTTATTTATACACTTGATCTATTTATGTAATTATATACTTATTGACTTAATTATTAGCTACTTTATTTATTTTTTATTTATTCACTTACCGGTATTAATATATTTATTTATACATTTTATTTATTTACTTATACATTTACTTATTTATTTATTGACTTATTTACTTAGCTATTTTATTTATTTATTTATTGCCTTGGCTACTTTATTTATTATTATTTATTTAGTTACTATTTATTTATTTATTTACTTTGTTACCTATATATTTTTTTATTTATTTACTGAGATACTTGATTTATTTATTATTTATTTACTTAGTTTTTATTTATTTATTTATTTACTTACTTACCTATTTCTTTACTTAACCTATTTTTATTTATTTACTTTTTCTTAAACTTATGGACGTTTTTCATTTCTAGTATATAGAAATATGACATTTGCAACAACTTAAATTGGGGATTAGGTTCTTAAAAATTGTTTGGTCCCAAATTTTGGACAAAAAAAATTAAAAAGAAATAATATATATAATTCACTGAAACAGATGTATGTCTCAGCTATTTTTGAAGATAAATTAAAAATCCCTTTGACATTTTACTCAGAAAAACACATTCTTCATAATGTTCTGGAATATAGGCCTAAGCTTAAAGCCCGATACCTTGTGCAATAGCATTGATATCCCTTCTACTGAATATTATTCCCCACTAACATAGACAATGTTTTTCTTCCACTAATGAACACACATTACGGACTGCGTCTCAGAGGACAACTAATAGAGGTAGGAAATGTAACACATTTTTGGTGAGCGATGTTGTCCTTTGTTAAAGTAAAACTATAAGAAACTCTAACCTGCGGATGGGGGAAAACTGTTGGATAACTCGCAAGGGAGGGGGGAGAATTTTAATACGGGAGTTATTCTCTCTGAACTTGGCTATAGACTCTTCCATATTTAAAACCGAGGGCGAGTATAATCATGGAAGTTAATTGGAATATTGAAAGAGATTTTTAACCTGAGATAACAGCGCTTGAAACAGGAGCACGTGTTAACGATTCTGGGCGCTGCTGTTGACGCGATCCGCATAAACTTTTTTGTGTTTTAATTAACGCAGGGTGCGACGTCCAACTTGTTAACATCCAATTCCTAATGCGGGAGTTGAGAACATTTTGCAGCGGTTGCTACCCCAGAGCACGCTATTTCCAACCCACGATAATTTTATCGACAGGTAAATTGTATTACCCTTTTCACCCCTCGGTCGGCCTCTTGTTTTACTGCTTGTATCTTATCACCTGTCAGGCACACGGCAATGTACGGCGAGGTGAAAATGAAGGGTTGCACTGTATAAGCCATTGTATAGGCCCCAAACTCCAAATCGATTGTGTGTTTGCTTACAAATAATAATAATCGATGAGCAAGGGGAAAGAAGTTTTTATCAGTACAGACATACATACTATACGCACTTTTCCATAAAATATTTATTTTTTTGTTTCAAAACTACAAAATAGCATTATTTTTCAACGGTAATCTCACTAGAGGTTTTGGTTTATCTAAAGAAAATCAAAACTCGTGTAGGATTTAATTGACTATTACACGATTATACTGTTTTCGCTGTAAGAAAAATCCTAATGTAAACACAATCACGTGGCTGTCATACCCGTGATTGGTTCACAGTCGAAAAACTCACACGACGCAGGAAAATATAGTCCGTATGTGGAAACTATCATCTTGTATTATTTGAAAATAAAAAATTGAATTCTAGTTGTTAAATACAATGAAACATATAACTTCACTCATATGTAAAACGATATGTAAAAGAAAAGCTACTTTTATATTTTATGTACTATGAACGCGGATGAATACAAACAGTAATACTCAGGTAGTCTGTTCTTGTAACAAGCTGGCGTCACTTGAGCTCGTATTTGTTCCTGTAAGCACGTGGTCTGAAGTATAGCTTCTGCACCCTCGGTGTGTTTGGTTATTAAACATAAGAGTAGAAACCACCTCAAAAGCGGTGAAAAACAAATAGTCTTAAATGTATATAATAAGTTATGTGAGTTTTAATTAGGGTAATTATAAAGTGAATGTATCCTAAGCAAATGAATGCATAGTAGTGAGGTTAGGCCTACTTGACGAGTAACGGGAAATGTTTAACATGAAACAGAATGTACAACAGTAGGCGGGAACACGTACTGAGAATCTATGGCGCCAAACAGCGGCCAATGAAGCCTCACTTTAGTCACGTGCTGTTGTTTATATTAGGATTTTTCTTACAGCGAAAAGATTATAGAAGAAAGTACATAAAGATTAGAAGTAACGAAGTACTCCAATACAATAAAATGTTAATTGACTTACAAAAATACAACTTGTCTTCAAATATATTATTGTACCATCTCAACATTACGCTAGATGGCAGTAGTGTGTTGTGATTAGCTGTTTTCTTGTTATCAGTTGTGCCAACTATAGAATCTTTATTGAACTCTGTGGACGGTTACTGTCAAGGAGGCTTTGTTGATTCAGTTTCATTTTTATTAAAACATTTGCATTCCACTTCAATCATCCGGATCCTAGTAATCAACGTCACTTGACAGATGATTTTCAATAAATCTTAGTATTAAACAATCTCTGATACGTGACTATCCATAATATCATATAGCAGAAACTATAACAAACATAATATAAACAAGTGTTAGAAAAGGTTTAATTAGGGATGATGAAATAAACAAGTAAAGTTTTAATTAACGATGATGACATAAAAAAGAAAGTCACCGGCGTGGCTCAGTCGGTTAAGGCGCTTGCCTGCCGATCTGAAGTTGCTTTCGGGCGCGGGTTCGATCCCCGCTTGGGCTGATTTACCTGGTTTGGTTTTTTCCGAGGTTTTCCCCAACCGTAATGTGAATGCAAGGTAATCTATGGCGAATCCTCGGCCTCATCTCGCCAAATACCATCTCGTTGCTATCACCAATCTCATCGACGCTAATTAACCTAGTAGTTGATACAGAGTCGTTAAATAACCAAATAAAAAAAACATGAATAATTTCAAAAGAAACAATTATTGAAAGTACAATTTTCAAATTTGAATGTTTTAGTGATTGGTGTTAGTGTTTGTATTAGACGTGTGCTTAAAAGAAGTGAAACTCGTTGATGTACATGGTTTATCCCTCAACTTATTCAGGATATCCGAATGGTGCTCTTCATTTATTTGTAAATGGGGTTTCAGGGAAGATGCATAGCTATGACCAGTGATCTGTTTTTTGACGTCCAGACCAGTGCAGTTTGAAATGTTGGCAAACAAAGAAACAAATGCTAGGGTAGTGATAAAAATAAACAAATGCTAGGGACGCGATAAAATTGTGCGATAAGCAGCCATAATTGGTTGAAAGACGTCCTTTTATACCGTTTTATTGGTCAAAAGTAGTGTGACGTAGTAAAAGTGTAATAGTCAACATAAACCGATTGAACTGTAAAAGACTTTTACGATCTTTGTTCTGTCTTTCTCAGCAATAACAATAGTCATATTTGCAAATCAAGATTTCAGGTATAACTCCCTGTAAAGTTGATTTGAATAATTTCAAGGGAAAAATTGTTCCGGAGCCGGGAACCTGAAATCTTGATTTGCATAATACACGTCACTGTTCGTTAACAGAAAACCACAATTTAAGTCACACGGAGTTAGTGTGCACTCGAAGTTGGTTGCTTGACGGTTGTCAGCCCACTTTGAGGTCTGTGGATATAGAGGGAAAAATTGGATCGGTGTCGGTTAGAGTTCCCGGGTAGCTCAGTGGTAGAGCGTTGGTACGTTAAACCAAAGGTCCCGGGTTCGATACCCGGCTCTGGAACAATTTTCCCTCGAAATTATTCAAATCAACTTTACAGGGAGTTATACCTGAAATCTTGATTTGCATAATACACGTCACTGTTCGTTAACAGAAAACCACAATTTAAGTCACACGGAGTTAGTGTGCACTCGAAGTTGGTTGCTTGACGGTTGTCAGCCCACTTTGAGGTCTGTGGATATAGAGGGAAAAATTGGATCGGTGTCGGTTAGAGTTCCCGGGTAGCTCAGTGGTAGAGCGTTGGTACGTTAAACCAAAGGTCCCAGGTTCGATACCCGGCTCCGGAACAATTTTTCCCTCGAAATTATTCAATAGTCATCTTTGCCAAGTACATACATATTTTCCCTCCAGAACATTCTTAGAGTTCGAAAACAAAAGTCACAATACGCAAAATCAGGAAAGTAAGGGGATTGTTCCATAAGTTCATATCCAGCAATTGTCCACACCTGTGGAGTAACGGTTAGCGCGTCTGGCCGAAAAACCAGGTGGCCCGGGTTCGATTCCCGATAGGGACAAGTTACCTGGTTGAGGTTTCTTCCGGGGTTTTCCCTCAACCCACTATGAGCAAATGCTGGGTAACTTTCGGCGCTGGACCCCGGACTCATTTCACTGGCATTATCACGTTCGTCTCATTCAGACGCTAAATAACCTAAGATGTTGATACAGCGTCGTAAAATAACCCAATAAAATAAAAAAATGTACTCTTTCATAAAATATTTATTTTATTGTTCCAAAAATAGAAAATATCATTATTTTTCAATATAAACCGATTCAACTGTAAAAGACATAACGATGTTTGTTGCAGTAGTGTTATACCTTTTTCGAAAAATTCGGTACTTGGATCTTCCTTAGCATATAGTCATCTTTGGCAAGTACATATTTTCTCTCCAGGACTTTCTTAGAGTTTGAAAACAAAAGTCACTATATGCAAGATCAGGAAAATAAGGGGCATGTTCCATAAGTTAATATCCAGCAATTTTGTTACAAATAATCGACATATGTGAGGGGTCAGAAGCAAAGGGGTATAAGTGCATTTAAGTTATTTTTGAGAAAATGTGGTTGAAAGTATAGGGTATTTCAAAAGTCACTTCAAACATTAAACCGTTATAACTATTATATATTTGAGATAGAGAAAAAACAAAAACATCACAGTGTTGAGCAAACAACGGGGTTTACTAAACTTTGCGAAGATGTCCGCCGTTCTATTGTTCAACGTACACCATTGTCTGCGACACCATTCACAACATTTTGCAGATAATGTCTTGCGAGATGACATCTTTCAGTTGCAGTAGGGTTGTTGAATGTGTCAGAAAAAAAGTCGTTCTTTAACGTAACCTCACAACCAAAAGTCTGCGGGATTGAAATCTGGAGATCGCGGAGGCCACATTGTTGGAAAGGACATTGAACAAGAGAACGGCATACATATTCCCAATGTTTTGTAAACCCTGTTGTTTGCCCAAAACTGTGATGTTTTTGTTTTTTCACTATCTCAAATATTATAATAGTTATAGCGGCTTAATATTTGAACTGAATTTTGAAATACCCTATACTTAAGATTTCGTAAATTCCGTGAAATTTTTTATTTCAATTCCAGTGTGTGGTGTGATTAAAAGATGTATACCTTTCGCACTAAAATTTTAAATTTTTTATTTAGCTTGTCCTGGATGCACTTAACTCATGTTTTTAGAAATGTCACTTGTACTCCTTTGCTTCTGACACACTCATATTATATTCGACACATTGGAATGATGTAGGCCTAATATTATTCCTCTTAGCAACTGCATAAGTCAGGCGTCTTACACCTTCTTGTGCGAATCCAAACAAACTGTTTTCCATCATCGTAATGTAATTTAGAAGTTCAGTTTCTTGATCCTCTGTAAATGGATATTTGAAGTTCCCCATTCCTACAATAATAATATAAAATAGACTCCATATCCACATAAAAAAAGGCAAGTATTATCCCTGGAATGATTATTTCACAGACTTCCCTGAACAGCTGGCCTTTATTTCTCGAAACATTGCGGCACGGTTTTTAGTTACCTGTATTCTACAGTCTTTACCCATTCGTTTTGATTATATGAGTGTGGCGAGGGATTTTAAATTACAATTTTAATGTGCCACATGTTAAAAGAGGTTGAAAAACCACGAAGTTAAATGGATGTAGAGTACAGTACGATGAAAAATTTATCTCCAGTAGTCTCACTAGAGGTTTTGATTTATCTAGAGAAAATCAAAACTCTAATAGAATTTAATTGACTATTACACGATTAGAAGAAAGTATATAGGCTAAAGATCAGAAGAAATAAGTACTCTAATACAATAAAATATTAACTGACTTGATAAAATATTAAACTGTCTTGAAAATGTATCATTGTACCATCTCATCATTACAAATATTCTGCTAGATGGCAGTAGTGTGTTATGATTAACTGTTCTCTTGTTACCAGTTGTGCCAACTGTACAATCTTCATTGAACTCTATGGACGATTACTAGTCAAGAAGGCTTTGTTGATTCAGTTTCATTTTTATTAAAACAGTTGCAGTCCACTTCAATTTCCAATATACAGGGTGTTTAAAAAATACGGGGCATAATTTCAGGTATGTATTTCCCACATGTAGACAATCAAAATAGTTCATTGCAATATGTGTCCAGTGAATTTCAATGTTGTGAAGGCCATAACTCGGAAATGAAGCATTTCCGGACACATGTTGTAATGAACTATTTTGATTGTCTACATGTGGGAAATACATACCTGAAATTATGCCCCGTATTTTTTAAACACCCTGTATATTAAACAATCTCTCATATGAAACTATCCATAATCTTATACAGCAGAAGCTATAAAATAATCTAAATAATATAAACAATATAAATGATAGAAAAGTTTTAATTAAGGATTATGAATTATACATGAATCATTTTAAAAGATACAATTATTGAAAGTAAAATGTTGGAAAACAAAGAAACAGATGCTAGGGAGGTGATAAAAACAAATGCGAGGGAGATTATAAAAATCAAATGCTAGGGAGGTGATAAAATTGTAGGATAAGCAGCCACGATTGGTTGAAATACGTAATTCCGTACCCTTTTATTGGTCAAAAGTAGTAAAAGTGTAATAGTTACATAAATCCACATGATTTATTTTGCGTCTTTAATAAATGAGTTTAATCTGCAATCAAAGCTACAATTTCTAATTTAAAAATAAGAAAATTATTACAAAAGACAAAACCATTCTGTCAATTTTATAAATCAGGGACAGCAGTTCGTAAATCCCCTACTACAGTATTTATATAGAGGATTTAACTTTAAGAAAAAAGATTGAGCATATGGGGCTATTCCATCAAATGAGCAGTTGCCATAGAAACCCCTACCTACTACATAGCTTATACAATATATTAGGCAAAGCCCATAAAACCAATGCTTTTTTCTTAACGTGGAATCCTCTATAGCAAAATTAAAACATTTTTAAAGAGGATGGATTGAGATATTTTTACAGGTAATGTTATTTTGTTATTTTGTACTCCTTTTCAGTAGAATACAAGCTTATTTAATTTTCGCGGGGTGGTGGCCATTTAAATTGGCACCACATGGATCCGAGTGCAAACAAAAACCTGGAGGAATGCGGAAAGATTGCGTCTGCATTGCGTTTGAAATGCAAACAAGGCCCCCCCTAACATTCCGTGTGAGTCGTTTGTCACGGCCTACACTGCAATATTGCGTCTCCCTACCAGGTGATAAATTCTGCAGGCACAATGCAGCCAGCTTTTGCGCGATTAATTTACCGTTTAATGCAGATCCGTCATGCCCCGGTACCTGCTAATACTGTGCCCCACGTTCAACTCCCGATGCATAAGGTTAAACCGACATCCAATTTTATCCGAGAGTTTCCGACGCTTTCTGGATGTTGTTTTCCATGTTTGACCTTTTTTTTATTATATCAAATACAGAGCCTTCTATGACTCCCATGGTTAGTGTTTTATTGGAAACATATTACAGTGGAAATCCACAAATAGACACTCACTCTCGTATACTTCACGATACAAGGTAAGTCAACGCATCCTGTCCCGTGCTGCACAGGGCTAACCAGTTGAACCAGTGCAGTAGTGTGCAGATACTCGTACACGTTGGCAGCAAGGCAGGGAACAAAAAATGTGTACACTCTTGGACAAAAAAAAAATGACCGGACTCTTGAAGCGTAAATTTATCTACGTTCCATTCGGCTGTGCGCCTGATACACAAGACTAAAATCAGAGTAGTAAGGACGAAACCAGCGAGATCCAAGAACATATTCTTATATGGACAAACAACGGTTTGAACTGTGTATGTGTCATAGCTCTGTGGTAAAACTGTGACTTCACACGCAGAAAACCCGGGTTCGTATCCGCCTTCGTATAAGTATATATATATATATATATATATATATATATATATATATTTGTTTCGTTTTATTTTTTCTCTAGCTAGAAACAAATGATACATTTATTAACGTGCACAGAAGTTTGGATTAGTTGAAAAATTAAATAAAAACATTCAGTAATATCGGAGACTTCTTCCTAATTACCCTTGAATTAAAATAGATGCTCAGTTCTTGGATCTTCTCCCTTCTCCATAAGGAGTATTGATCAGTTACTATAATTTGTATTAGTTGTAATAGTAGCTGTAATAATAATAATAATAATAATAATAATAATAATAATAATAATGCAACAACCAGAATAATAACAATAATAACATTCATAGTATTACAAACATCAATAATAATAATCATCATCATCATCATATTAATAGTATTGCAAAAACGAGATGAATAATGTTAAAGACAAAAGCAATGTGTTCCAGATATTGGCTACACTCATAAATAGTGCCGTTACATATCTGCTTTGTAATAGCTCCATGGTAACAGTCTAGCTTCTTGTGTAGGCGATTCAAAGTCGTGTACCCCGTAGGATGCAGGCGGTTATAGATGCGGAGGGATTACATACCCGGTATTGAATTTTTTGTCTATTTTGATCTTTGTTTATTGGTCTCTGAGATGTATTTCTTTATTTTGTTTAATACAAAGAAAAGGATGATGTTTGTTTATTCCTATCCGAGAAGGATTTATTTTACTTAAGGTTTATTTTTGTTTATTTCTATCCGAGAAGATTTCGTTTAGTCTCTTTAAATACAAGATACAAGGGAAAGGATTGCTATTATGTATCTAACTTGCCCTTTGTAAAATTAACTTTCTGTTAAATATTTCACAATACTGGTTATTATCAGTATACAAGAAGTAAAAAATGAGAATGAAAAAACAAAGTATAGACTGACATTCGAACTGGAAATCTTTCGGATACAAGACCAAAATGCTACCGACTACGCTAAGCGAGAGAGACGATGATTATTCTCTTTAAGAAGCATGTTATATAATCATCATATAGTGGTGGCAGTGGAGTGTTGGAAACATTTACGACAGAAGAAATTCGTCCGCGTGTGTATCATGCTCTGACGAATGCACCCGAAGTCTTCCGAGTCGGACATAGAATCTGGAGCCCGGTCATTTTTTTTGTCTAAGAGTGTAATTATGTTGAAGCAGAAGTTACAAATATTGGAACAGTTTAAAAAAGGTGAATCAATCAGAGCCATCCCTCAAGAATTTGACATTTCGATCAGAACAGAGCATAGGATAAAACAAAATTCATCTAATTACGAGGCATTCTGTAGTGATAATAAGAAGCTTTGTTATTATCAGTTGATTGTAGGATGAAAACACAGCTTATTTTGTATATTTCCTAAATTTAATCAATAAGGATGATTTATGTTCTCTCTTGAAGGGTATACACCATTTTAAAATAATTTATGCTCGACCATGACGAAATGTAATAATTATACACCTGATAGCAGTCCTTTAATGTATGTCATTAAAGTACACCTATTCATTAAAGTTCAGGTTTTCGATTATTCTCGGATATGCAATCGAAAGACAACTAGCAAAACGTCACGGAGGCTGGAAATTCAATACTGTCGCAGAAGGTTATGTTCTGTTACTATAATAATTAGCGTTAATTGTAAATAATATTCAAATAAATTGAATTTGTCATCGCTTTTTTCAATTATAAATCAATTTCCAGGTTGTATCAATATTAGTTCATGGTACATTACATCAAGGTCAATGACATTATTGTTCCTCGGAAAAAATCATTACTTTCGCGTCAGCGCACATCTCACAATTCACGAGCTATGAACAAGGTCACTTCCGATCTTCTGTCAGATACAAATAAAATGAATACTTCTGAATAATTTCAAGTTAGAAATATGGTCGAGCATAAAAAGTCGTATGAAACTTGCCTATAATGGTAATTAAGACGCTCGTATGAAAATTATGAAACTCGCTTGCGCTCGTTTCATAAACAAACGTACTCGCGTCTTAATTACTATCATTATAGGCTCGTTGCATAATGTACTATTAATACATAAACACAACTATTACAAGAAATGCTCACTAAGTTTTTGTAGCTTTATTCTCTTCAGCTCTAATCAACAATAAAAAAATGCAGGTTACCAGGCGACGATAGAAAAGAAAAGATGCGAAAACAAATGAATGTGGTGTATAAACACTTGAATGCTCTTTCATATTCAAGTATAAAGATATAGGGGTGCCATTTGAAATTTCAAAGTGGGAGTGGCTGGGGGTGGGAGGTGAAATCTAAAATGCAATTAAGCCTTGTTTAAGATATCTAAATTTACGTGTTTATTTTTTGGTTTAAATTGAATTCAATTAACTAGTTATTTAGAGTGGAAAGTTTTGAAATGAAAGCCCTGTATGTAGATATATTTATAGAGTTTTTCCTCCAAAAGTTTCTTTTATGTTTCAGATGTATCACGTATGTATTATACTTAATCACGGATTTGTTTTGTTATATGTTTTTCATATACTACAATATTTTATTTAAAATTATATACGTTAATTATTTATGTTTCGGTCCCCACGCCATAAAAAACATTGTACAGCCCTTATGTTTACCAATGTCCGCAGTACTCCGTAGAAAGACGCCGTTCGTACCTCGTCTCGCACACGGACCATTGCTGTGTCTATTTGTGGAGTTGCACTGTAATTGATCCAAATTTCGACTTAAGATTTTTTGCAAAAGGGTTTGCAAGCCATGACTCGCGACTTCTATTTACCAATTCCCGTTTAGCTTGTTTGTTAAAAATTTGAAATAAATACAGATCCGGCATAGTTAAAAAAAATATGCGAGGTTGAAAGCTAGCGGATAATTTTCCGTGTCCATTCCCTTAATGGTAGTTTGTTTTGATTGTACTAGGATTTGTTTTTATTTTACTAAATCCACAGCCTCCTGCTCCCCGAGGGTAATGTTAAATTGGAAACATATCCATTTATGTAATTCCTGCCGCAGGATATTGCACGTGAATTCTCAAACCATTGAACGCGATCTTCGAAAATGCAATATGTGTTGATATATGAACCATTTCGTTTCCAGTTAATTTCATAACAAAAATTCGTACTACTAAATTAATATTTGTAGTTAATTTTCTAAAGTTTCGATTTTTTCACGGCCCCAAACAGCGAGCAAAAATAAAATTATATCCTGTTTTTGTATATTCTTTTTTAAGTTTTTTGTTACACAAACTGAAATTTGATATATATTTAGTTGATAAAGGGATATTTGTTTGAGCTTGGATCCATCTGTGGACAAAGTAAGAATCCCATTGTAATCAAATTTATAATCCGTTTTCTAGTTACGTCATTGTACAGTTGAAAACCAGTAGTAAAATTGCATTGTTGAGACTTTTCCGCTTGAAAATATGCCGAAAATAGAGCCGAAAACGAGAAATGAGAGAAAGCAAGGTATGGAAAAAGCATTTTCTAATCTCTCTTCTACAGTTTAGTTACAAAGTCTAAAATACTTGGTGAATGTTCGTACACCGTCAACATGTGTTATTATTAACCACAAACACCAGTGATGAAAGTTTTCTGAATTTAGCTGTAAAAACATGGAAGTTAGTAATTTTAGTATAGTGTCTCCTTAAATCTTAAAGTAAATTATATTTATTAATCCTAATTCCATTACTTGAATTTCTATGTAAATGTTACAAGCAGTCATACGGATTTTCTCAAATCCCATCTTACTCTTTTATATAATTGGTTTCTTCTCACCTCTGCAATGTCACGTAGGCTATCTCAGACATAAACAAAGGAAGTAGAGCAATTGTTTTTAATTCAGTCTTACACTTTTATATACATCTACAAGCACATCATTTTATTTTTACTAACATTTCTAATATTAACCTGGCTATACCTTTGGATTTACGGTTGAGAACCAGAAACACCGTTTGCTAACCCCCCTCCACGACTGGAGTTCGATGATACTGGCGTAAAATACAAACAAATCACTTTACTAGGTATAGGAGGGAAGACAAGTACAAGGACAACACTTTATTTTTACCAACATTTTTAACATTAACCTGGCTATACTCGGAAACACTGTTGCCCCCTTCCATTACAGGAGTTTGATGTCACTAGTGCAATATGTAAACAAATCATTTTACTAGGTATAGGAGGAGAGAAAAGTAGTGTATCCATTTATGTTGTAGGGAAATACGATATTACGATTTTCAGTTTGATCATCACTTTTACAGAATTTCTCAAAATACAGTAGAGTAGTAACATTTTTTTTTCAAAAACTCAACTATTCAGGCGGCTATGTTCGTTATGTAATGTCTACTTTATTTAGCATATTAATTATTGATGTTAACATACAATATAGAGAGTGCATTTAAGTTGAGAGGGTCATAAGTAAAGGGCTGTAAGTGCACTTAAGTTACTTTTGAGAAAATGGGGTTTAAATATTTAAGCTTTCGTAAAATCGGTGAAATTTTTATTTAAATTTTAATGTGTGATGCGATTAAAATATCCCTTTGCCACTAAAATTTTAGATACTTTAGCTTACACTGGATGCAGTTAACTCATGTTATTACAAATGTCACTAGCATTCCTTTGCTTCTAGCCACCTCAATTCAAAAAAATCTAATCTGAATTTTTAAACAAGTTGCTGAAAATGGTTTCCGTTCATTACAATGTAGGCTTCAATTCAGTACGCATATTATTAAAAACATTTTGAAGCATATTCTCTGAAATTGAATTTATCGTTTCTTGAATATTATTTTTAGTACGATGTTATTAATATAGGTTCTTTCTTCTATAGAAAACACAATCATATTTATGAAATACACTATACACTGCAGTGTTTACTTCAATGCTTGAAGACTTCGAATGCAACAGCGGCCGTAAGTTTGTGTGTCTGACGGGAGCAAGGACATTAGTGAAGGGGTGAGAGTGAAGTACATTCAGAAATGCAGGTACAATAAAAATGCAAGTAAAAATAAAATGATGTCCCTGTAGTTCATCCATTTACGTAAACTAGGAATTATCGCGATTTTGAATTCGATAGTTTTCATTAGGTTTTTGTTAATCAAAATACAGTACTGTATTAACATTAAGTGTTTTTACTCACGAACTGAGCTGTCCAATCGGACGTATTCATTATGTAGTGTATATTATACTGTCTACAGTACTTTAGTATACAATATAGAGAATGAAGTTAAATTGAAAAATAATCATAATATGGATATTTAAACACATTTTTTAAAATGGTGGCCGTTCATTTCGATATAGGCTTCAGTTCGTTTGTGCATATTATCGCACTATAGACTATTGTACCTAATTCCAATTATCAGTTTCGTTCTTCGTACTAGTAACTCATGTTGAAATAATTCTGTATCTACTCTATAAAAGTATATCTTATGTACTTCTGGCCGATCCGAAAAGATAAAATTACTGAGACATGCTATCTGCTGTTCGTCCAAGTGGTTTTGTCGTAGAAAGGAGGGAAATCACGTGACAGTTAATTACTTAACGAGGCCCTTTTATTTAAGTTATTTTAAACAGTTGTATAATATTGCGTAGACGTCCAATTCCTAACAGAAATTAATGTTTTCAGAAAAGAGCTAAGATATCCCAGGCACTAGCCTTTACATAAGGGCGAGCAGAAGCGGGTGGGGGGAAAACCGATATACGACGTAGGCAAACGGACGACAGAACGTGTGAAGACTTATGATTCAATATTGAAAGCTCTTTCGTCACTGGAAAACGCGAACATATTTCTGGAACGTACTATACTCACTAATTCAGTACTGTTTACTATGACCGTAAGGCGACTTTGACTGCATACACAGGCTTGGTTCTGTGTGGAGGACGATTGGAAGTTTACTAGTAAAGGAGGTGGGAGTGAAGTACATTCAAAAACTCAGGTGCAATAAAAATTAGAGTAAAAATAAAATGATGTCCCTGTACATTGCATTTGATTGAACTTCCTCTTTCTATAATATAGTCATACTCCGACAACAGAAACTGTTGGTCCAGATGTGAGATGGTTGAGTGGTTGGTTGGTATATACTGATGCACATCTCAGGTGTAATGGCGTCCAGGTGTAGTCGGGTCGTTACTCGCATGGTCCTGGGCTCAAATCTCGCCCCCAGCGTATGAGTGTTTGTGTTGAATCACATCTAATTAGGGTCATCAGGCAGGTAAATCAGTTGAGCCTAATCACAGCCTGGGGAAGTAATTACACACACAACCTCGAACTCGGCCATGTTAATTGCCGTGATTCCAAACGCTGGCGCACGCTAAGGGCTCGATGCATTTTTAACGACCGACAGGAGTCAACATTGCTGCCTGTGCGATTGTAGCGGCTACTTGCGGCCCGGAATCTAATTTGCCGCTTAAAATAGGAGACAATCAGCGCATACTAATTGTACACCAGTGTTTGTCTTGGGAGAGGCTTTACAAAAATTCCCTTTAAGCATAGGCTCCCAATTATTTTTAATAACGCCTTCTTTCATGGTAGTGAAACAAATATTTCAGTCTTCCGATCAAAATTATGTTTCAATACAATACTGGAAAAATATGGCTGTATTAAAAATACGCTATTTAAATAAAAATGAATAACAAGGGACATGAAAACATCTTTGTCGTATTCCAATCAGAAAGAAAGTATCCCTGTTTTTTACTGCAAAATAATTTGTTCACACTTGATCAGAGTTGCTATTATTACATGAAATCTACTGACAGAAGATCTAATACGAGGCGCGTCCATAAAGTAACTTTGCCACTCGTCCCACAGCTAGCAAACCATATGTTGCGCGAAGCGACTGCGTGTGCGTGATAGAGTAATGTCCTGGCATGGCGCATGCGCTAGCGGAACTTCCCGAGTGCTCTCAGTAGCTTCGTTGCATTGGTTGAAGATGGACGTTCCTATTTCAGCTCCCGCCGCCTGTGAAGTGCGGTCAGTGATAAAGTTTTTGAATGCACAGGACATAGCGCCGATAGAAATTGATCGTCAGCTGTGCCAGGTCTATGGGCCTAACGTCATGAGCAAGCAGATGATGCGTTGCTCCACAAGGTCGTCTGTGATGATGGTTGGCCTCCCACTGCGCTCCTCGTCATGCACATTTTGGCGTGTCCTAGGTCAAGAGAGTGCACGTTTAAACAAATATGGCTGCCTAAACTAGAGATAAAATGAATCATGGAAATTAACATATGTATTTACTCGCCAGATGATAGGGAACACACGGTACTAGATTGATAGTTACAAATACAATTTGTTTTAATAATAATAATAATCCGTGGCGCTACAGCCCGTGAAGGGCCTAGACCGACCAGCCGGCTGCTGGCCTCACGCCCACATGCCGAAGCAGAGGTGGACGATCATCCAACCAGAATGGAGGTATCGTGTGGTTAGCACGATGATCCCCCCAGCCGTTACAGCTGGTATTCGCAACCGGATTTCGCTACCTATCGTAGCTCCCCAAGTGCATCACGATGCTGGGTGGGCACCGGTCCCATACACTGGCCGAAATTTCATGAGAAAATTTCTTCCCCCATGAGGACTCGAACCAGCGCGCATTCCGTAACGCGAGTCCTAGGCGGGATGCCTTAGACCGCGACGCCACGGCGCGGGACCAATTTGTTTTGGTGTTACAAAATATATAACAATGAACGAAATACGTATCTATTCTTGGTACCAAAAAATTGTTTCGTCCACTAAACTCACACTTTGTAATAAATCAAACCGGAACTGTGACCAGAGCTACCTAACGGCTTTCTCTACATTACAATTTACTTCAGTTTGAGTCTGCTAGGAAGCAGTAAAAATCAGAAACAAAAAAATGTTTCAAGGCACACTTTGCTCAAGGTACAACAGTCTCCCCTACCGAATATATAGAGACAAGTGGAGAAGAAAAACAACATTGTAAGCACAAAAAGATGTGTACACATTATAATCCAGTAGATAAAGAAATATAAAATGTATGATTATTTAATTATTATTACTGTTATTATTATTATTATTATTATTATTATCATTATTAATGAAACTTTATTTTCAGCGGTGTTTGATTGCGGAAATATCTTCAACGGATATTTTGACAGTATACGAGATTAAAATGTATCTCATACATAAAACACCATTATGTAGACAAATTTGTCGCTTTAAGTTTATTTAATTATAAATAAATACTAATTATAAATGAGCATTCTATTATTTATTACATCCATTAAATTTGTATGTAAACATTTACCTTATAAGCTGAATTCAATATGGTTTTATTAACTCCTAGATGTATGATTTAATTATGTATAATTTGATAAATTTGTTGAATAAATATAGACGGCCGTAAATGTCCACTAATTAATTCAGAGTATTAGTAATTGATATTATAATTACCCCTCTTCATTTGCATAGGGTTGAAAAAACAAGAAATTATATCGAAATTCATTCATGTCTGAAATCAGCTTCCGATTTCAAATTTAATATGTTCAGCTTGATTTTCGCATGAGCAAACGGACAGACTCTGTAACTGTGAGGGAAGAATACAGTATCATAATCACAGTGTTCGAATTATAATTCTATATTTCTTTTTGTTTCAGGTAAGTGGTGTCTTTCTGGATGTTAACTCTTTGGTAAGCAACATTCCTTTTGTTTTTCATTATGAAATCCCGTATGATGTATGACTATTATCATCAGTCAGCATATGAATGTCACATAACGAACTCTTTCGTCATTATAATTATTTACTTTCTCATTAAACAAAGCAGGGTATAAGGAAAACTCAATGTGATGTTGTAGACCGGTATTATTCTTTTGTGCGAGATCGTGCGTATTTGCTTGGTTTCCGCTCAAAACCAATCCGCGGAAAGTCTAAAATTCCACATTCAGTATTCGCAACCTAACACACATAACAATTTCCCTCTTCTTACCGCTTAAGCGCGACATTAATTTTACTGCTTTAGGCTTTTAACATATTATTTTTAGAGACGTTTAACATAGTAATAATTATAAATTGGAAACTTACCACTGAAATTTCACCTAAATTGCAATGTTAATTATTGTTTTTAAATATTTGCAAAAATTAAGTAAACTCTACAACTCCACTAAAGTTACTGCATTCGTGATGCAAGTAACATTAAGGAAGCCGTGAAAAAATTAACAAGATTCCGGACTGGGGGGGGGGGGGAAAGACAGACGTATACACGTCCTGCTGGAGTATAGTAAACACAGAAAACATTTTAAAGCAACAATGTTGAAGATAGATATTTTTGTTTTGGAAATTTGCCGTCATTGAACAGAAACCAAGATGGAGATTTCATTGCAACTAATTAGAAATTCCTGTTTCAGGTATGTAATAAACGATCTTCGCACAAAATAATGTACGATACACGAGCGGTATGTTTTCTTTCAATTCTCGGAAATTAAAAAGCTCAACTACGTTTCGCTTTTTCAAACTTTTCCTCGAACATGAAAACTTCAACATACCGCTCTTGTAACGCATATTACTATTTCGCAAATACTTCTTTTCGGCTTCCCACAAAGTAAAACGACAGACACCTTTAACCTCTGCATTTACCTCCACTTGTGTATATTCCTTTGCAGATGATTGTGCTGCTGGATAATTTTCTATTATTTGTCTCCATAATGCTATCAACGAAATTACACAATTTTACATTAAATAAAACCTCCAAATAAACAGAAAAAAAAGGAAAATACGGATTTATAAAAATGGTGGTGTTACTTATGGCTTTTAGAAAACCAGAAGGTTTATTGCCACCCTCACATAAGCGACCCATCGGTCTCTATCCTGAACAAGATTAATCCAGTACCTTCCATCTTATCCCACCTCCCTCAAATCCATTTCAATATTATCCTCCCATCTACGTCTCGGCCTCCCCAAAGATCTTTTTCCCTCCTGCCCCCCAACTAATACTCTACATGCGTTTCTGTATTCGCCCATACGTTCTACACGCCCAGCTCATCTCAAACGTCTGGATTTAATGTTCCTAATTATGTCAGGTGAAGAATACAATGCGTGCAGTTTTGCGTTGTGTAACTTTCTCCATTCTCCTGTAACTTCAGCCTTCTTAGCCCCAAATATTTTCCTAAGTATCTTATTCTCGAACACTCTTAACCTCTGTTCCTCTCTCAGAAGAATCAGTAATATAACTCTTTTATAAATTCTAACTTACAACTTACTAGGACAGTATTTATTTATTTATTTATTTACTTATTTATTTGATAATGTATATATATATTATTTATTTATTTATTTACTTATTCCTTTACTTATGTATTTACTTATTTATTTAGTCATTTATTTACTTATTTATTTATTTATTTACACATATTTACTTATTTTTATTTACTTATTTATTTATTTACTTATGTGCTTATTTATTTACTTAATTTATTTATTTATTTACTTATTTATTTACTTATTTATTTATTTGCTTATTTATTTATTGATTTATTTACTTTGTTTATTTATTTATTTACTTATTTATTTATTTATTTACTTATTTATTTGTTTACTTATTTATTTATTTATTTACTTATTTGTTTATTTATTTACTTATTTATTTATTTACTTATTTATTTATTTACTTATTTATTTATTTGCTTATTTATTTATTGATTTATTTACTTATTTATTTACTTTGTTTATTTATTTATTTACCTATTTATTTATTTACTTATTCACTTATTTATTTATTTATTTATTTATTTATTTATTTATTTATTTATTTGAGTTAGTTAAGTGGGTAGTTATTTATTTTCTGTTCTTGACTACTACCCTTTGTTTTCTGGGACGTCGATGTTACTGTTGATTCCCTTATATTTGATACATTACTTTTCCCTTTTTTTTTCCATCTCATCTAAACTCCCCAACGATTCATCGTTGTTTCTTTTAATATAACATTCCAAAAACGTTTCCAAAATTTACATTTGAATCAGGGATTGCAAAAAACAGCACATGCCACTATTTGTGGCGAAATGATTTTATTCGAGTTTCATTGAATGTTGATATAGGGCTATCATTCCATGCAGAAATCACATATGTCAGTATAGCCGTCTCACATTTGGAAACAGAAACTACTCCTGTCAAAGACATGTGCCGACACATTGGTTCCGATTCCAGACGGCAGACATCTACGACACAAGGATACAAAAACTGATCCCACTGAATGACAAATGTCTCGGTTCTGGTGGTGAATACGTTGAAAAATAATTCAGTAATTGCTGTATGTTCCAATAAAACTTTCCATAAAATTGTGTTCTCTTTGTGTAAACGGCCCCAGGGAAACTTATTTTTTATGGCTTCGTAATTGCGCTCGAGAGGCGAAAATTTGTTAAGCACTTCTTTTGACACTATTAAAATTATGGAAGAAAAAATATTATCTTTTTTTCTGCCCTCATGAGAATGTTTGCTTGTAAGTACAAAAGAGAATACCATGTTTAACTTCTTCATTGGCATATCCAGACAAAATCCTGCCAATTCAAAGAGAGAAGCTTGACGATATACGTAAACTAGTGCATTACGTACCACATGAATATCAAGAATTCTACAATAATATTCTTCAGTGGCTATTGTGGAAAAATAAGTTCATTTATATGCTGAACTTATGTATTAAGTACACAGTAGGCGTATGCATATATTAAATCCCTAATTTGACAAATAAACTTTAGTTGAACCGAAATTATTATACTACAATTTTGATTCCTTGCAGAAACAGCACATGTTATGCTAATACATGTCGATTTATTTCATTAACAATTCATTACGTTCCAATAAATTTGGTATAAAACGACACATCTATTAGGCTTCTGTCTGAAGAAGCCAGTACTATAACCAAGGATGTGGTCTACCACCAATAATACCTTTTTTGTGTCTACTGAAAAATTTAGTTTTCATGACGTGTTTTTTCTGCAATACCTGATTCATTTAGTATGGGCTCCTAATTATTTTATATTTTTCTGTTTATTTTGGAAATCTAGCTTTGCACGCAGTTTGAAAGTTGGTTTCTACACAAGATCATTAACAGTCACCTTGTAACTTTGTCAACAGATATTTTCAACATCCTGTATAGGAATATACAGTACGTAATATAATTCAGCCAATTCTCTGTCAAACAAGAGCGCATTTATATTAATTGAAGTGCCTTAAAATAAAAAAGATAACAAAACACTTCACTGTTGTTTTTATTTTAAATAATTTAATTAATTCAAACGCATTTTCATTTGAACAAGTGACAATAAATAACGTTCCTCAGTTACAGTGTTTTTATTCTGTTTCAAGTTAATTGAGTCAGTATAAAAACCTTGTTTGAAATGATTTAATGAATGCGTTATGATTGTACAGATTGCAAAAATATTTGTGTCATTGCTGTTTGTTTCATTATTAGACTTCATTAAAACGCCAGTAACTATTTTTCTTCAATAAAAATTTGATGCGTTTGATTTGACATTATAATAAAGTTTTCATGATACTGTATTGAAACGTGTTTTGTTTTATATAGAGGGACCTTTCTATTAACATATGATGGATTGTGCAGCAAGTGCTGCAAACTAAGTTTATTAGACGTTCAAATAAAATTTTTCAGATTTATTTTCAACGAAGAATACCGGACATTTTGAAAGTTATTTGATTCCATAATAATGAAACATACTCCCTCTGAATGATTTTTATGCCAAATACTTTTTCTTGAACTTATCCACCTTCAGGTTTTGAGTTTCAACGCGAAAACGCAAGTAACAATGTCAGGACGATCAGTGGGTTTTTCATGTGGGAGTAAAGCAATAGCTATTACAGGTCATTGTGGATTGTAGGCGAAAGTTAAAAAAAAGTCAGGTTTGCTATGCTTTCGAATGATACACGTAACATCTTGGTATAGCTGCTGCATGTAGAGCTTGAAATGTAGAGGGTAAAATCATTTTATCCTGTTAAGAGATCTTGCTGAAATGATCGGGAAACTACAAAATTTTCTAGACCTTTCATTGTATCAGTAAGTTAATACCTTTTGGTCTTTCCTTAGGAACTGTAATTTTTGCGCTCTCTCGAGCCAATACTGAAGAGTATGACGCATATAAATATCTACACTACACCGCCATTAAGTATATGAAAAAGATCCAACCCCACTTGATTAATAACTATAAAAATATTTTATTTTAATAACAATATTATTATCTTACGTAAGTTTTGTAGTTTTATATATATACTATATAGCCGCCACTCAGTAAATTATAGGAATGAAGATCTAATTTAAGATACTCTCTACATCTACTTACATAACCCCAAAAGTTTCACTTTCATTTCATCAATATAGCATTAATATGTGTAATTAATGAAAAATAGTGACATCATAGCATTAACTATAATAATATTTAATTTCTAATGGCAATAATGTCATCAAACCACCTCAGGTTTTGTAGATTTTAATATCCAATACACAGCTGTACTCAGAAAATTACATACCACAGAATCAGACCTGTAAAATTATTTTTAGTTAGTTTTGAAGTTTTTAATAACCAATTGAATTTGAACTTTAAATATGTCAGCAATCTTGCAGGCCATGGCCTTCGTGTAATAGCCTATTGTTTATTGTAGTGTGTTTTGTTTTATTCCGAAATGCAATTTGTTCTCAAAACTGATGAAAGATGGATTGTGGAAAATAGGAAAATTATGTACGAAAACTAACACTTGACTGAAAGTTACTGTTTTATTGAAAATCTTTGGATGCCAAGCTTCAAAATGACGGGTCATTCATTAAAATCCGTTCAGCCGTTTTCCCGTAATTTCCATTACCAGTTCAAATTATACATTATATATATATATGTATATATATATATATATATATATATATATATTTCATTGTTAACTCTCTACCATCTCTTAATACTTGTTGAACTCACAGGTGGCGATAGTTGTCGACAGTGTGACGTTGAAATGCTTGTTCAGGTTTTTGCCCAAGAATAGTACTGATAGGGCTTTATTGTATTTTTTATGACTGGTTAATAAATTAATAACCCGGCAACCACACTCCAATTCACACAAATTTCCATACTCTATACAGCCAGGAAAGTTTTCTTCTTCAAGGAAAATTCCCCGTGAGCTGAGCCCGGGAACCGAACCCGTGATCTCTGGATCTGGAAGCCAGCACGCTGACTAGCATACCACGGAGGCAGTTATGCCCTATAATGAGTTAAATTCTATAGCTCAATGTAATTTATCATTGCTAGCTCTGTAGTCATAGCAACAGCTCTTTCTCAAGTATTAGCCTCGATTCTCTCTTGTGTGTGAAACATTCTTCATGATCTGCAGTGATATATAAGTTTCTGGAGAAGACGTAAACTTGGATGAAATACACCCTGTGAGACGGACTACGTGCTTTTCGCGTTGTCACACTGCTCGCCGGATATTTTACGTTTCGTATACTTTTGAGGCGGCAGAGCGCCAAATCCAATAACGCAGTTTGTATTTCTTCCGTTTATAGTGTCACATATCAGTGAAGAGGACCACGCAATGACGCGCGCTGTCTTCCACAGCTGCTGTCTCCAGATCGATTCCACGTGAGGCCAGTGGCGGTGGACTCTCGTGTTTTATAGTGTTATACATATTAGTGTTACTGTATTCAGTGGCGGATCACTTCCAATGAGATGAATGAATGAATATCTATTAAATACAAATCTGTTTTCAATAAAGCTGTCCATTAATTTGTGTTAGAAATTTTTATCTTTTTTCATCTGTACAATTTTAAACTTTTAAACTCATTTTCCTCTGCTTTGGTTTCTGTACAGTACTATGTCCGAATTCTGTGGCAGTCTTCGATTTCTATTGGTAGCTATAGTCGCGACGCTGTTATTCCCGGCGTCCTCTTCTTTGCTTACGTCTAGGTAGGTAGTATCGGTCGCCATTTTTGTTCTTTCGTTGCCGAGCTACCAGACGAGGGATCTATCTGCCACACCGTTAAACATTATCATGTCGTAGCCCGTATGATAATAAATCAAACGCACTGTAATTCAGCAAATAGTTGAGCAGCAAATAACGTCCTCGTGTGATTTCTGCGAACGCCAACGAAAGAGCCAAAATGGCGGGCGATTATATATTATTTATCCAGCCTTAGGAAATGCTTTACATCTTCATCAGCGAATCACAAGACGCACACGTTTAAATGTAGCCGACCTGCAACGTGATTGGCTGCCGGAAATTAGAGCTACGTGACTATAGCTGGACATATACCAATTCTTTAAGATTGTTTGAACCAAAATGCAACACTGTTACAATATTTAATCATAGTAGTAATTTAGGGCCCAAGAATATATAACAAATTTATATTTAAATATCCTAATCTTGTCAATTCTAATAGTTCTAGTATTAAATTTAAAAAGTTATGTATGGATTTCATAAAAATTGAAAAATAGTAAATTTAAATTTATATACTATAGTTGCATAGTAGACATAACACAAATTGTATTCTATAATTTTTAATTTCAATTCACGAATCCGCCCCTGAGCACGAGTTCTACTCTTTCAGGGGCGAGCTAAAGTTTTTCTGTATAGCCTATATTATAGTTTGTTGCAATTATTAGCAAAATAATAAATACTTACTTACTTACTTACAAATGGCTTTTAAGGAACCCGAAGGTTCATTGCCGCCCTCACATAAGCCCGCCAGCGGTCCCTATCCTGTGCAAGATTAATCCAGTCTCTATCATCATATCCCACCTCCCTCAAATCCATTTTAATATTATCCTCCCATCTACGTCTCGGCCTCCCTAAAGGTCTTTTTCCCTCCGGTCTCCCAACTAACACTCTATATGCATTTCTGGATTCGCCCATACGTGCTACATGCCCTGCCCATCTCAACCGTCTGGATTTAATGTTCCTAATTATGTCAGGTGAAGAATACAATGCGTGCAGTTCTGTGTTGTCTAACTTTCTCCATTCTCCTGTAACTTCATCCCGCTTAGCCCCAAATATTTTCCTTAGCACCTTATTCTCAAACACCCTGAACCTATGTTCCTCTCTCAGAGTGAGAGTCCAAGTTTCACAACCATACAGAAGAACCGGTAATATAACTGTTTTATAAATTCTAACTTTCAGATTTTTCGACAGCAGACTGGATGATAAGAGCTTCTCAACCGAATAATAACACGCATTTCCCATATTTATTCTGCGTTTAATTTCCTCCCGAGTGTCATTTATATTTGTTACTGTTGCTCCAAGATATTTGAATTTTTCCACCTCTTCGAAGGATAAATCTCCAATTTTTATATTTCCATTTCGTACAATATTCTGGTCACGAGACATAATCATATACTTTGTCTTTTCGGGATTTACTTCCAAACCGATCGCTCTACTTGCTTCAAGTAAAATTTCCGTGTTTTCCCTAATCGTTTGTGTATTTTCTCCTAACATATTCACGTCATCCGCATAGAAAAGCAGCTGATGTAACCCGTTCAATTCCAAACCCTGCCTGTTATCCTGAACTTTCCTAATGGCATATTCTAGCGCGAAGTTAAAAAGTAAAGGTGATAGTGCATCTCCCTGCTTTAGCCCGCAGTGAATTGGAAAAGCATCAGATAGAAACTGACCTATACGGACTCTGCTATATGTTTCACTGAGACACATTTTAATTAATCGAACTAGTTTCTTGGGAATACCAAATTCAATAAGAATATCATATAATACTTCCCTTTTAACCGAGTCATAAGCCTTTTTGAAATCTATGAATAACTGATGTACTGTACCCTTATACTCCCATTTTTTCTCCATTATCTGTCGAATACAAAAAATCTGAGCAAAATAATAAATAAATAAGTAAATTCTAAAAAGCTATGTATACGTGTAAATAGAACATAAAATTATTGATTGTACACGTACTAATTTTCGTTTTTGAAATACGAAAATGCCTATATATTGTGTGAAAAAATATGTGAATATGGTTATACACTTAGTTTTAAAATGACCAATAATGGAGACACAACGAACCAATTTTCAGTGGACGACTTACTGCTATATACTACGTCAGAGGAATATTTTTAATGTTACATCGCGATGAAATATTTAATTTTTGGTCAGAAATTACAATATTACGTTTTAATCAACAGTAATTTCACTAGGGGTTTTGATTTATCTAGAGAAAATCAAAACTCGAGTGGAATTTAATTGACTATTACACAATTAGAAGAAAGTATATAAAGATTAGAAGAAATGAAGTACTCTAATACAATAAAATATTAATTGACTTACTGAAATTCTATTCACTAATGTTAGCTTCACGAAAACGTTTGAACAGAGCCGCCATTTTCAGTTGACTGTCTATGCTGTAAACAAATGACGATCGCAAAGCATGTTTTATAGTACCGTAAAGAATTTGCATTTTGAAATGTTGAAAAAACAAATGCTAGGGTAGTGATAAAAACAAACAAATGCTAGGGAAGCGATAAAATTGTGCGATAAGTAGCCATGATTGGTTGAAATACGTGCTTTCGTGCAGTTTTATTGGTCAAAAGTAATATGATGTACTGAAAGTGTAATAGTCATTAAAAAAATTCTTAACGTCTAAAATAGTATCCCCCCCCACCTATTTTCATATGCATAAAGATGTCAAAGCACCTATGTTAGAAGGAACTGCAAGTGTTTACTTTCATATAGTTCTAAACTTTTAAACTCATTTATCACCGCTTAGAGTTTTTGTACATTTTCCTTTACTAAAAATTCTACTCTTCCTACAAATAATGTTGGAAAAGGTGGCCGACTTTTTGTTTGTGTTGTGAGTGTGTGTTTAATAACATATTGCTATCAATAATATGTAGATTATATATGCTGTATATATATATATATATATATATTTACTTATTATTTAACCTATTTCTTTAATTATTTATTTATATATTTGTTTCTTTATTTCACTTATTTTTTTATTATTTATTTATATATGTGTTTATTTGTTATTAATTTATGTATTTATTTATCTACTTACCTATTTACTTATGTATTTATATATTTACTTACCTATTTAGTTATTTATTTACTTATATATTTATCTGTATGTTTATTTATTCATTTATATATTTATTTGTTTGTTTATTTGTTATTATTTATGTATTTATTTACTTATCTGCTTACTTAATTATTTACCTATTTATATTCTTATTTATTTATTTTTATAGTTATTGTTTTATTTATTAATTCATTTATATATTTATTTAATTATTTATTTAGTTATTCATTTAGTTATTTATTTATTTATTTAGTTATTTATTTATTTAGTTACTTATTTATTTATTTATTTATTTATTTATGTATTTAGTTAGTTGTTTGTTTTGTTTGTTTTTTTGTTTGTTTGTTTGTTGTACATAACATCCTTGGTTGTGTTTGAAGCAGGACTGTGTGTGGCATGTCGCCCACGAGTCTTCCACGCCTCTGCTTGCTTGCGCAGACACTTGGTGCAGAACAATCAGCGGGGCGTAATTGTCATCGATTGGTTCACAGGATTTCGTGCCTAATGGCCAACCGCAATGTTTCGAACAACTGGACTTAAAGAGGCAGTCCTGGTTATGTTTTGTGTTTGCTAGTGTCAGTAACTTCTAATTCCATTTTAAGCTCTGAGTTTATCTACGGAAATCTCACTAGAGGTTTTGATTTATCTAGAGAAAATCAAAACACGAGTGGGATTTAATTGATTATTACACGATTAGAAGAAAGTATATATGTATATACAGGGTGATTCACGAGGAAAGGTCAAAAATTTAGGATACGATATCTTAGGCCATTTTGATTTGAACATAGGTCCGTTTTCGAACGATGGCGGAGCTAGATACATTTTTTTTGTTAAAACGTCTCGCCCCAATGTGAATCAGACGTTACCATATGCTGCTGACGTGAGACAAGGTCAAGGTTGTAATGAATGACGTAACATTGGAATCTGCGTTGTGAACGATGTAGATAAGAGGAAGAAACCGGGTGATGGGGCATTACAAATGTACAATCGCCTGCCCTTGTCTGATGTAATGACACAGAACCCGCAGATAACACAAATAGCCTACACTATCATCAATTCACAGCAGTCCAGTCAGCTACCTACAGTACAGTAGTTATACAGGTACAGTTATCGGAAGTGTTAAGTTGTGTTTTTCAAGATGCCTTATAAATTTTCGACTACAGAATACGCCGATATTGTGTATGTTTATGGTTTGTGTGATGGAAGTTCCTTGCGTGCCGTCGCTGAATATGAACGACGCTTTCCGAACAGAAGGGTACCATATCGAAGAGTACTTACTGTCTATGGGGTTGGATGAAAGACTTGGTATAGCAAAGGAACGGGGAAACGAAAGAGTCGGTAATCGACCCTATTTTGGATGTTGCACGCAGCATAAAGAACAGCCACGTGCAACTCTCCTGAGCGATGAGCGCGATTCACGTCCGAGTGCAATAGTGCATTGCAGCAGAAGGAGGTACCTTTGAAAATGTGCTAAAACATCGACCCCGACCTCTAGAATATTAGGTATGTATGATTACGTGAATATAAACTTTAAATTTGTCCGTTATCTGTCTCTAAATGCCAGTTAGTAAAATGGAATCTTAAACGTTTTGTGAAATCAAAGAGCCGTATCTCCGTAACCGTTCGAAAACGTACCTATATTCATATGAGTAGTTATTAAATATTATATGGAATAATAAGGGTGTAATTGATGTTATTTGAAGTGTGTTGTGTAAATAAAGTGTGTTTGTGTCAGTGAAGTTTAGAGTTTATAGTGGTAGTGCAAAGTATTTGAACAGTGAAATGTTTCTGAAGTGTTACTGAAATCAGTATAGTATCAGTGAAATGTGTCGTAGTTCCAGTGCAGTGAGTTGACAGCGAAGTGAGTGTAGTGCTGAAAGGTACTTGTGCAGGTATGAACATATCATACTCGTGGGTTTTAAAATTCGAACTTAGGGTTAAGATACAAATTAGATTTACTTTAAATGTTGTTTTAAGAGATCGTGGTTCATTTAATTTAGGATGCTCCTTGTTGTTGTTATTATTATTATTATTATTATTATTAATTTCTAGTATTAGTTATTATTATTATTATTATTATTATTATTATTATTATTATTATTATTATTAATGTAATTATGTATCTTTAAGTATTTATATATTTATCTATTTATTTATTTATTTATTTATTTATTTATTTATTTATTTATTTATTTATTTATTTATTTATGGTAAATTACATCTCGCCTTCCTTTCCTTGCATGGGTTGCTAAAAGGTAGTGATGTGCATTCCACCTACAACCTCTCCTACCCAAATCCCATCCTCACCTTCCCGTGGTGCAACCCGTTTCGAACGAACGAGGCTCTGGGGACCGAGTATCAGCGGTATAACTGAAATGCCATATGCAGAGGAAATGCTGCATAGGTGGGAACCCCACCAATCGTACCTCTCTGGGCTAGCAACCCATTGAGCGTCATTTTCACGTTGCTTTCAAGTCTCAACAGAAGCCTCGGATGACATTGCGAAGAGTCCACACCTGTGGAGTAACGGCTAGCGCGTCTGGCCGCGAAACCAGGTGGTCCGGGTTCGATTCCCAGTCGGGGCAAGTTGCCTGGTTGAGGTTTTTTCCGGGGTTTTCCCTCAACCCAATATGAGCAAATGCTGGGTAACTTTCGGTGCTGGACCCCGGACTCATTTCACCGGCATTATCACCTTCATATCATTCAAACGCTAAGTAACCTAGATGTTGATAAAGCGTCGTAAAATAACCTACTAAGAGACCTGCGAAGAAGAGATGGACTGAAAATTCTAGTTTGAGACCGTAATAGGCCACTCGGCCTAATACTTGTTAGGAAGACGATTATTATTATTATTATTATTATTATTATTATTATTATCATTATTGAGTTTAATTAGTTACCACTGCCACAGTGTATTTACCAGAGTGCTGCATTGGAGTTAAATCGCTCGCTTGAACTCGGTCGAGTGTCGCACCCTCGAGTGAGATACGATCGGTCGTGATAAGCTCGTAATAATAGAAGCACAATACAAGATCATCTCACCGACATGTCTTATCTTGTATGGAAGGCGACAGATAAGATACACATATGTTTTGCTCACACGGTAAAAATAAGGGTTTATTTTCTGAGTTTATGACAAACGTTTAATGGAACAGTCAATGGAACGTACCAAAACAGGAACATGAAGTTATAAATAAAATAGTATGAAAAACTTCGATATACAGTTATTATTGCTAATTAATAATTATTCAATATTTGATTTACCACATATAGGCTATAATATGATAGGTCCATACATAGTGTTCCGCCTATATACTGCGACAATGTAGAAACGTTTTACAAAATATTATTGATATAGCAGTAGATTAATAAAAATATTAGTACAGAGATAATGTCACAGAAAATATAATAAAACGAATAATCATGCTGCACAACTGTTACAGACGCAAAGATTGATACACTAATTATTAGATATTATTATTATTATTATTATTATTATTATTATTATTATTATTATTATTACTATTACTAGAAAACTTGATACAGTTCTTGCATTATCGTGATTGTGTTCTCCATTTATAATAATTACATTTACATCCAATAACATCTATCAGATGTGGCAAAAACAAAATCACTCCTGTGTGTGGGGGGGGGGAAATTTACCTACAACATTTATATTACATTTTAAAGCAAGTTTTGTAGTTGTACTATGGAGAGGTTAGTTAAACACTGCAAAGATTTGAAATGATAAACATCTATGATGTTACTACACAGTTCATCACTGTAACAAGAACGAATGTCTAACGCTCGGCTTATACCGTTCGAGGATTTATCGCTCGTGACAATTTTACCCATCATGCATGTGCGCTACCTATCGGATTACGCTATGAATTACTTGGCGCTCGAGCGAAAACGTCCGATGCAGACCTCTGGTATTTACTCATTTCCAGTGTGAATAAATACATACATAAGGGGTAAAGCTATACTTTTTTACAGTTTTTCTCGAGTGGTAGAAAAACGTTCCGCGTTACAAACGCATTCAGGTAATCTTCCCAAGCAGGAATCGAACCATGCCGGTACCTTCCTGTGATATTACCTCAGACAATTTTATAGTCTGCGTATCGATTCATAATACTTGTTAACATCCGAGGTGCTTACTGCAGTAAACAGTTCCACAATTGATACTCTCTTTGAGACTGCTATGAATATTTTGTGGCCTGATGGAATACAAAGAGAAAATGTCCTTTTTGTGACCGATGCTGCAGCATACATGTTAAAAGCAGCACGCCAAATCCGGACTAGATATCCAAACCTGCTACATTTAACTTGCTTGACCCATGGTCTGCATAGGGTAGCTGAAGAAATTAAGTCGTTATTCTCTGATATTGACAGCTTAATCTCCAACGGGAAGAAAATCTTTTTGAAGTCCCCGTCTCGAAAAAAGCAATTCAAAGATATCATACGAGGAATTTCTTTGCCACCACAGCCCATTTTGACTCGGTGGGGAACTTGGTTGTAGGCGGCATTGTACTATTGTGAACACTACAAGGAAGTCCATGGTGTAATACAATCATTTGATGATGAAGCGAGTACGTCAATGAAGGTTGCAAAGTCGTTATTTTCGGAACCACTCTATGAAGATCTGTTGTACATAAAAGATTTTTACAAGGATGTTCCCGCAACAATAAAACAACTAGAATCGTCAACTCTTGAAATGTCCAGTGGCCTACAACTCGAACATTTGTACCAAAGTCTGTGTGAAGCAAAACCACAGCCAAGTTTGGAACCGGATAAGACGAAATTTGGGACCGTGTTGAAAAAGAACTGTGGATTTTCAGCAGTGTGTGAAATAAGAGATATTTTGTCGGTTAATGGCGAGCCCTCAGATGATACGTGTGACAGCTCATATTTTCGTTTCGCACCACTCACATCTTGCGATGTGGAACGCACATTTTCTCAGTTCAAAATGTTTCTAAGTGATGGGCGAAGAGGTTTTTCTTTCGACACTTTACGGAAATGTATTGTTCTTTATTGTAATGGAACTCTGGACGCATCAATAGGTGAATCATGAATGAAAACTGTTGTACAGTTTTGCATGCTATTAATAATATAATGTTATTAAAGTTCTAAGGATGTGTTACAATGCATTTATTTACAACAACGCTGTCATGTAAAGAAGGTGCAACTTTGTCCTTCACCGCACTGAAACTGTACAACGAAGGGTAAAGGTAAAGGTATCCCCGTAACATGCCATGAAGGCACTTGTGGGGCATGGAGGTAGAGCCCCATGTTTTCCATGACCTCGGCAATAGAATGAGGTGGTGTGGTCGGCACCACGCTCTGACCGCCTTTTACCCCCGGGAAGGTCCCGGTACTCAATTTTATAGGAGGGTGAGTGAACCTCGGGGCCGTTCTAAAAGTTTGGCAACGAGAAAAAATCGAACCCCGGACCTTCCAGTCCATAGCCAGCTGCTCTACCAACTGAGCTACCCGGCCGCCACAACGAAGGGACCGTCCGTATCTTCCCCTCCCATCACACAACAAGCTAGTATACGCCACACTATCCAAGCGCAGGTAACTTATGAACGCGGACAATGAAGACCGTGCTTTTATTCATAACACTTCATTTTAAATAGTGTTTCAGAAAATTCCTTACTTTGGTTATAATTCGGGTTCGGATTTTTAGGTGCAAAAATTCGGGAAAATATTAATCATTTTATCTGCTAAAAATCTAAAAAAAACGTGACAAAAAAGGAAAAATATGTATTTACCTTTCAATTATTTTATGTGAATATAAACAATATGTAGTACTCACCAGTATAAATTATGCTGACTCACCAGCTGCTGTAGAATTACACCACAGAATGAGATTCAGCCTCAAGTTGTCCTTCACAGATTACCGACTATCGCGGAACACTGCCTTGTACAGGGAAGGAGAGCGCCGGGCCTTCGAGATGTTGACGTCACAATATCATCATTTTCGAGACCTTGATACCGTAATAACGGTTTATTCATCTTTCAAATGTCACGTATTTTTTTCGTGTTTCAATATAGTACGTGTGTTTTTTTATCTGGCATTACTTAAATAGTAATATACGTTACAAGAGCGGTATGTTGACGTTTTCATGTTCGAGGAAAATATTGAAAAAGCGAAACGTAGTTGAGCTTTCTTAATTTCCGAGAACTTGAAAACAAACATACCGCTCGTGTATCGTACATTATTTTGTGCGAAGATCGTTTATTACATACCTGAAAGACGAATTTCTAATTAGTTGCAATGAAGTCTCCATTTTGGTTTCTGTTTAATGACGCCAACTTCGGAAAACCAAAATATCTTTCTTCAACATTGTTGCTTTAAAATGTTTTCTGTGTTTACTATACTCCAGCAGGCCGTGATATACGTCTGTCTTCCTCCCCCCCCCCCCGTCTATAAATGCGAACTTAAAACAAACGGTAAGGTTATGTAATGATTTATTTTTCATTTTAATATTTTAACAATATTATTTATATAACATATTGCAGTAATAACATCGGCATCTGGAATCTTGTTGATTTTTTCACGGCTTCCTTAATGTTACTTGTATCAGGAATGCAATAAGTTTCGTGGAGTAGTAGAGTTTACTTAATTTTTGCAAATATTTAAAAACAATAATTAACATTGCAATTTAGGTGAAATTGCAGTGGTAAGTTTCCAATTTATAATTATTACTATGTTAAACGTCTCTAAAAATAATATGTTAAAAGCCTAAAACAGTAAAATGAATGTCGCGCTTAAGCGGTAAGAAGAGGTAAATTGTTATGTGTGTTACGTTGGGAATACTGAATGTAGTATTTCACAGTTACCGCGTATTGGTTCTGTGCGGAAAACAAGCAAATACGCACGATCTCGCACAAAAGTTATCTTTTTCATTACTCTATTCCACTCAGTCATTGCGACCCTATTCGGAGCAAGTATATTTCTGAGAGTTTTGCGTCCCCTCTGACATTGCCCCTGAGTATGACAAATATGTTGGCACACTACAGAGAAAAGGGAAGGGCAGGACGAAGGACATAAATTCTTCCCTCTGGGTAGTTTATTGCGATTGTAGCTCATCAGAAGTCCCCCTTCACTGACATTTTCACAATCTGTCTTTTTATTTTATTCTTCTTCCTTTCTGCCAAGAATTAAGTACGTGGAAACCTCTTGTAGATCAAAATTGAAGTCTACTTTTGTGCGAGATCGTGCGTATTTGCTTGCTTTCCGCACAAAACCAATACGCGGTAAGTGTGAAATACCACATTCAGTATTCCCAACGTAACACACATAACAATTTCCCTCTTCTTACCGCTTAAGCGCCATATTCATTTTACTGCTTTAGGCTTTTAACATATTATTTTTAGAGACGTTTAACATAGTAATAATTATAAATTGGAAACTTACCACTGCAATTTCACCTAAATTGCACTGTTAATTATAGTTTTTAAATATTTGCAAAAATTAAGTAAAGTCTACTACTCCACAAAAGTTACTGCATTTGTAATGCAAGTAACATTAAGGAAGCCGAGAAAAAATCAACAAGATTCCAGATGCCGATGTTATTACTGCAATATGTTATATAAGTAATATTGTTAAAATATTAAAATGAAAAATAAATCATTACATAACCTTACCGTTTGTTTTAAGTTCGCATTTATAGACTGGGGGGGGGGGAGACAGACGTATATCACGGCCTGCTGGAATATATTAAACACAGCAAATATTTTATTGCAACAATTTGAAGATAGATATTTTTTGTTTTTAAAAGTTGCCGTCATTGAACAGAAACCAAGATGGAGATTTCATTGCAACTAATTAGAAATTCGTCTTTCAGGTATGTAATAAACGATCTTCGCACTAAATAATGTGCGATACACAAGCGATATGTTTGTTTTCATGTTCTCGGAAATTAAAAAAGCTCAACTACGTTTCGCTTTTTCAATCTTTTCCTCGAACATGAAAACATCAACATGCCGCTCTTGTAACGCATATTACTATTAAGAGTATATGTAAGTAGGTATGTGAATGTTAATTTTTTGTATTAAAAATTACACAGTTTTCTGAATCCTGTGATATAATACAAGGGAGGATCGGAAAGTAATGCACAAGAATTATTTTACAAGATACTAGTTTGGTTAGGACGTTCAAATTTGACAGATAGTTCGAATCTTGCGTTACAGACAGCAATGATTCGATCGTATATCACCCTGGCGGAACGAGCTGTAACTACTGAGTAAAAATTGTGCGTTTTATACCATCGTTCACTTGTGAAGGACAGCGAGCCGTAGTCCGTTTTTTGCGAAAAACGAAAAATTCGAGTGAAATCCACAGGCAAATATTAGACATGTGTGGCGCTTGATTGTCTGGACCATAGCAACATCTCCAGGTAGTGCAGGTTCTTCGAAGAAGTCCACCGAGGAAGAGCGTTGCGGCCGACCAGTGACCGCTGCAACACCACCCAATGTCAGAGGCATCAATAAGGCGGCAATCACCTGCCCTACAGTCCAGGCCTCGCACCGTCTTTCACCTCTTCGCACCAATGAAGAAACTCCTAGGGAGACAACGCTTCGATTCGGATGAAGAAGTGAAATCAGTCGGGCGCAGGTGGCTATACGCCCAAAAAAAACGTAGTTTTATGAACGAGGTATGCTGCATATTGTGTCACGATGGGAGAAATGTGTCCAGAGACTTGGTTCCAATGTCGAAGAATAGGTAAAACCTGTAGCTTTCTTGTGCATTATTTCATTTTCCTTACTCATGAAATAATAATAATAATAATAATAATAATAATAATAATAATAATAATAATAATAATAATAATAATTCTTTATTTATATTGGCAGAGTTAAGGCCATAGGGCCTTCTCTTACACTCTACCAGGTCACAAAATATACAAGCAGTTAAAATTTAACAAAAAGTTAAACATAATACTAAGATATTACAAAGAGAAATAATAATAGCACAATAAGTCGACACTAAACAACAAATAATACCATAATAAAAAAAGAAAGTAAAATACATTGGTATACGTTGCCACAAAAAATTCTTGTGCGTTATTTTTCGATCCACCCTCGTATTTGTTTGTTTATTTATTTATTTTCGTCTTTCTTTCTTTCCTTCCTTCCTGTTTTCCTCCTTTCTTTCTTTCCTTATTTATTTCTTTATTTCTTTAATTCTTTTTTCTTTATTTATTTTTAATTCTTTATTTATTTAATTATTTATTTATTTATTTGTTTCTTTGTTTCTTTCTTCTTTCCTTCTTTCTTTTATTTCCTTCCTTCTTTCCTTCTTTTCTCCTTCTTTCTTTATTTCTTTCTTTCTTTATTTCTTCCTTTATTTCTTTCTTTATTTCTTTCTTTCTTTATTTCTTTCTTTATTTCTTTCTTTCTTTGTTTCTTTGTTTATTTATTTATTTATTCTTTCTTTCCTTCCTTCTTTCTTTCCCTCTTTCTTTATTTCTTAATTTTTTTCTTTAACTCTTTTTTCTTTCTTTATTTTTAATTAATTATTTATTTATTTCTTCTTTCCTTCTTTCCTTCTTTTTTCCTTCTTTCTTTCTTTCCTTCTTTCTTTCTTTATTTCTTTCTTTATTTCTTTCTTTATTTCTTTGTTTCTTTGTTTATTTATTTATTCTTTCTTTCCTTCTTTCTTTCCCTCTTTCTTTATTTCTTAATTTTTTTCTTTAACTCTTTTTTCTTTCTTTATTTTTTAATTAATTATTTATTTATTTCTTCTTTCCTTCTTTCCTTCTTTTTTCCTTCTTTCTTTCTTTCTTTCTTTCCTTATTTCCTTATTTATTTCTTTATTCCTTTATTTCTTTTTTAATTATTTATTTATTTATTTATTTATATCAACATGTTCTAACACAATAAATGTTCAGCTAAGATATTCACTTTTAACTTTAAATTAAATTTCCAAAAAGTTTCAATTTTTCCACACACATTATTTCATAACTTCACAACCATTCGAGATAGAATGCTGAAATTTTGCACACTGATTTCACATCCATTTATGCAAAAATTGGACTATAATAATGCCCATATCCTATATGTACAATTATTATTATTATTATTGTTATTATTATTATTATTATTAAATAAATGTTATACAAATGTCAATATGTAGGCTAATTAATATCTAATTGTCTTAGGCTTTAATATATTACGAGTATGTTACATATCCCTGTGTTTTGTATTTCATGATTCCTTGCGATATAAGTAAGAAGTCTTAAGTGCTATGGAACGTTTTGGAAATAAACAAGTGCAGTTTAAGTTTAATGTTCGAAGTGTTTAAGTGTTTCGTAAGTGTCAAAATTGGTTAAGATGTGTGCAAGTGTTGCAAATATCCTTCCGTGATAATTTTGTTGCACTCAAACAATTCATTCAATAGACTCTATTCAGCGCCACATTGCGGACACGTAAAAATAATTCTCCTATTAGAAAGTGTAATGCAGAAACGTTCTGGGTTAGCTTCAAACCCCAGAGCGTAAATATTTGACGAGAAAGCTTGTGCAGTTAAATTCGCACCCTTTCTTTACAATCTGGTTACAGAATCGATTGTTCGCTGTACTTCCCATTGTTCGACAGTAAATGAACCAGCGTGCCACAATTTGTACGCGTCTCATTTCAATTCGCAGAACCCCACAAAGACTGCAGCACAAAGCCATGAGTAATAATAAACCGGTTGCTCTGTTGTCGTGGCAGAGCCGGGGATTGTTGATATAACTCCACTCGTCAAATTGAATTTATGCAACCCTCATTTCTTTTCATTCCATTTTCAGGTGCGGTCGTTTGTGGAACATATGTGAGAAGAGCACCGTATAGTATCGTAAAAAATCCGTTAGTTTTATCAGTCCAAATCATTGGTTAATGAATTATGTAGTTAATAACAAAAAAATAATAATAATTATATTATTAGAGGAACTTTGGGTATTATGGAATATCATTTTTCTTTTTATATTATTTTATATACTAGCCGTACCCGTGCGCTCCGCTGCACCCGTTAGAAATAAATATAAAGTAATTACATAATTAAAATAGGACATTTGATCCAGGGAACATTCGTGTTTGATAGAAGGATAAATCGTTTAATATGTTACTTAATTTAAATTGTGTTTAAATAATTAAAATGCGATCATTTCGGTCCAGAGAGCACTCATTTGGTGCAATGACAATTCCTTTAACATGTTTCTAATTTTTATTACATACAACCATAGTTTAATGAACATTGACATCATTTAGATTTAATGTCTATACTTTATTTTACTTCCTATATGTTTCCATTGAATTATGGTAATAACTTAATTTTAACCCTTCTTTTCTACGTATTCAGTAAATGGCGTTTGGCCCACTATGGTTCTGAAACCTTTAAATAACTTATATAATATTACATATTATATTATATAATATTACATATTATATTATATTATATTATATTATATTATATTATATTATATTATATTATATTATATTATAGGTTCAGGGTGCTCGAGAATAAGGTGCTTAGGAAAATATTTGGGGCTAAGTGGGATGAAGTTACAGGAGAATGGAGAAAGTTACACAACACAGAACTGCACGCATTGTATTCTTCACCTGACATAATTAGGAACATTAAATCCAGACGTTTGAGATGGACAGGGCATGTAGCACGTATGGGCGAATCCAGAAATGCATATAGAGTGTTAGTTGGGAGACCGGAGGGAAAAAGACCTTTAGGGAGGCCGAGACGTAGATGGGAGGATAATATTAAAATGGATTTGAGGGAGGTGGGGTATGATGATAGAGACTGGATTAATCTTGCACAGGATATGGACCGCTGGCGGGCTTATGTGAGGGCGGCAATGAACCTTCGGGTTCCTTAAAAGTCATTTGTAAGTAAGTATATTATATTATATTATATTATATTATATTATATTATATTATATTATATTATATTATATTATATTACATTACGTTATATTATATCAGAAGTTACTGTAATAACATTATAGCATTATGTCCATCTAGAGAAACTACACTTTCCAATGGTGAAATAATAATTAATTATACAAATCGGTTAATTTAGTTTCCGATATTACTTTATACAAACACAGAATCATTCTCTGTAGGCTATCTTTCATAGCTTTCGATTGTTGCTGTCCAAGGCCCCTTATATACGAAGTCATTTGTTTTTTATTTCATTATACGACCTTAGATGGCAGTTATTTTAATTTTAAAACTCATTTATCTCATTAAATATCAGTCCTATCAAAATTTTCGAGGAATAAAACTTATCGCAAATTATTTTTAAAGAAACTTTTGTTATGTAACATTTTTCACAAAAATCAATAATAAGCGAGATATTTCGATTTATTTAATTCAGGCCCCCATAACCCCCCTTTTAAATAATGTAGTTTGAATGCCATATAGCCTAAAATTTAAGTTACAACAAACTTAATTTATATTCCAATTTTCATCGAAATCCGTTCAGCCACTATCGCGTGAAAAGGTAACAAACATACATACAGACAGACAGACATACAAACAAACATTTCAAAAAAGCGATTTTCGGTTTCAGGGTGGTTAATTATATATGTTAGGACCAATTATTTTTGGAAAGTCGAAAATTACCAGAAAAATTTCGGCTACAGATTTATTATTAGTATAGATTATTTTAATGTACTGAAGTACATATGATATTTCCATTCAGATATTCTGCGTCAACATACGATGAAAGAGTAATGGAACAGACAAAAATTCTCTCCGGCGCCGGGATTTGAACCTGGGTTTTCAGCTCTATGTGCTGATGCTTTATCCACTAAGCCACACCGGATACCACTCCGGCGTCGGACAGAATCGTCTCAGATTAAGTTCCAACTCTTGGGTTCCCTCTAGTGGCCGCCCTCTGCACTACGTCATAGATGTCTATGAATCTGCATGGAAATATCATATGTACTTCGGTACATTAAAATAATATATATGATATGCATAAATCACTTCGTGATTTAAGACGGCGCTTATTCCGTCGGATCCCGGCCAACTAGTCACTCATAACGAGTGCACCTCAGCACATGTGTGGACTTCGGTCCTACGTTCATAGACATCTATGACGTAGTGCAGAGGGCGGCCACTAGAGGGAACCCAAGAGTTGGAACTTAATCTGAAACGATACTGTCCGACGCCGGGGTGGTATCTGGTGTGGCTTAGTGGATAAAGCATCAGCACGTAGAGCTGAAAATCCGGGTTCAAATCCCGGCGCCGGAGAGAATTTTTCCCCGTTCCTTTACTGTTTCATCGTATTTTTGTTTTTGTTAAGCATCTAAACATTATTAACACAAAATTAATGATTATAAAATATATGATTTGCTTAACTTCTTTTTGATTCTTTGTCATAGAATCAACTCAATAAATTATTTTTATATGACATAAATAACGACCAATATAAAAATTGTACATTTTTAGAGTAATATGGATTACGAGGATAATATGGAATACAACAATTTTTATCTGGTAGTCTTGGCTTTTATTTAAAAACTGTCACTAAAATGTGTTAAATAGTTGTAAGAGCCTAAAACTTTAAATGAATACTTCAAATAACTAAAAAAAAAAGTATACGAACATAATCTAATCCAAACCAAATACGGTAGTTTAATGTCAACATAGTCAATGTTCGTTTCCATTAATAGATAATTTCACAACTAAAATAGGCAATTGTACTTTCATGCGTGCAAGAACGACCTAAGCAGGGACCGCTAAAGTTTACCATTGCCACTAAATATTATTGCTATACATGTAAAAATGCCATTAGTAGAATCTCATTTTAACTTATAGTCTTCTTTCGGTTAATATGCCTATGAGATATACGATTATAAGTGAGGACAATATGGAATATGAAATACCGGTATTCCATATTACTCGCATAGCCATTTTGTAAAATAAACATCTATCAAATGATCGCGGAAGAAACGCAATTAGATAAAACCACTGAGATGATAAAGATTAACCACTTCATTACATGACGTATTTCGTTAAATTGTATATTACATGCATATGGCCTATTCCCTATGAAATCGATCAGTAAAAAACCTCGCATTTTATTATACTCTAATTTTTCCACTATTTATACAAGATGCTGAGGAGAGTGCATTTGCAAAAATTGCTATCGAAAGTCAAACGGTTTTCGTGTTGTTGAGCAACAAATTTAACGTATTTTAGAAAAACAAGCCTCTTTCAGCGCTCAGAACTCTGGAACCATTTATTACAGAACATTGAGCGAGAGCTCATTTTGAAGCTGACATTTGGTAGGCTATAATAAGAAGAAGTAATTCTTATTTTTATTGTATACAGAGAGACAGATAATCTGATTTTACTTACTTTTAGGCTTTTTGCCCATTTGTAAAAATGTAAAAAAATATTGAGAAAAAAGCCTTGCATTATTAAGAGGGATTCGGCATTGTTTGCTTAGTGTCACGGCAATAAGTTTCGGGGGTATTAAATAAATTATTTTCACACGCCTAGACTTGAAAGGCGCAACACAGCACACACTGGCCGAGAGATGAAGATAAGCGAGCATTGGGCGTCATTTTACTCCTGTGTTTATGAAAACCTGTGATAAAGCTAGCCCAGCTATGCGCTACTAGACGAAACATCACGTGTTTATGTCTCCTGGCCTTGCTTGCCTAGGCTAGCTCCCGCCTCACAGTCAGCTGGTTAGCTCACGCGCGTACTATTTATTTTCTTTATTTGATTTTTCAATACTTTCTTATTAACGCTGCACCAGTAAAAAATATCTGTTTATTTGTACTTTCAATGCGGAATCTAACCATATATTTTAAAAATATTTCTTTCTGGGCAAATATGTCTTAATTAAGAAAAATCTAAATTTCTCCATTTCCATAAGAAGTAAGAAAAACTGTTTACATGTCAATATAAACTTTAACTTTTCAGTATCAAAATAAACCATGATTTTGATCACTGAGTGAAAGGGTTTCGGAGCCACGACAGTTTAAAGTTGCTAATTTTATGAAAATACGATAAATTAAAATATTTTTAATTTAAAGACTATGAAGATCTGATGCCTCAAACTTTGCACAAAGCATTGCATCATAGTTGTCAACGAGTAGAAAAAGTTTCATTGTATTTAAAAATTGCAAGGTCAATTTTCTCTATATTTCGGTCGATTTGAGATGGAATAGCTCATATTTAGTCATCATCTATTTATTTCAGATTACCTGCAAAAGTTTTAGAAAACAACAGAACATATATATATATATATATATATATATATAAAATTTGAACTGGTAATGGAAATTACGGGAAAACGGCTGAACGGATTTTAATAAAAGGGCCCCTCATTTTGAAGCTTGGAACCCAAAGTTTTTCGGAAAAGTAGTAGTTTTCAGTGAAATGTCAATTTTCCTGCATAATTTTCCTATTCTCCAAAATCCATCTGTTGTCAGTTTTGAGAACTAATTTTATTGAATCACGGCCGACTTGATTGAATTTCAGAACAAAACACACACTACAATAAACAATAGGCTATTAAACGAAGGCCATGACCTGCAGGATTGCCGACATATTTAGAGCTCAATTCAATTTGTTATTAAAAATTGATTCTGCAGTGTATAATTTTCTGGGTACAGCTGTGTATCGGATATTCAAATCTACGAAACTTGAGGTGGTTTGATGACATTATTACCATTAGAAATTAAATATTATTATAGTTAATATCATGATGCGTCTATTTTTCATTAATTGTACATTATATTGATGCTATAGTGATGATATGAAAGTGAAAAGTTTTGTGGTTATGTAAGTAAATGTAGAGAATACCTTAATTTAGATCTTCATTTCTATAATTTACTGAGTGACTGCTATATATAACTACAAAACTTAAGTGAGATAATAATATTGCTATTAAAAATCAATAATTTTTATACTTATTAACCCAGTGGGGTTGGGTCTTTTTCATATACTTAATGGCGGTGTAGTGTAGATATTGATATGTGTCATTGTCTTCAGTATTGGCTCGAGAGAGAGCAAAAATTACAGTTCCTAAGGAAAGATAAAAAGGTATTACGTACTGATAAAATAAGAGGCCTATAAAAATTTTGTAGTCTCCAGATCATTTCAGGAAGATCTCTTAGTAGGATAAAATGATTTTACGCTCTACATTTCAAGTTCTACATGTAGCAGCTATAAGAAAATGCTATTGTTTGAAAGCTTAGCAAACCTGACATTTTTTTAACTTTTGCCTACAATCCACAATGACTTGAAATAGCTACTGCTATCGTCCTGACATTGATACTTGCGTTTTCGCGTTGAAACTCAAAAACTGAAGTTGGATAGGTTCAAGAAAAAGTATTTGGCCTAAAAAAATCCATTCAGAGGGAGTATGTTTCATTATCATGGAAGTAAATAACTATAAAAAAGACAAGTATTCTTCATTGAAAATAAATGTGAAAAATTTTTATTTGAACGTCTAACGAACTTAGTTTGCAGCAGCATTTGCTGCACAAGCCACTAGTAGAATTGATTACTAACAAGTTGTCTCTAGTTCAACTCAAGCAACACTGCAACTGTAGCGCCAGGAGGATCATATGAAGTAGTTTTCGTGGTTCCCAGTATGTTGTGACGTTTTACAGAGATGAAACATAACTATTCCATATTACTCGAATATTCCATAATACTCAAAGTTATTATTATTATTATTATTATTATTATTATTATTATTATATATTATATTATATTATATTATATTATATTATATTATATTATATTATATTATATTATATTATATTATATTATATTATATTATATTATTTTAGGACACAAACGGCAAACCGACGCTGTAAAACACCTCAACATTTCCCCCGCTAAAGTAAGTACAGTGCATATCCCTTTCAGTTCTTCAGTAAAAAATCTTGGCATTCACATGGATAATAATCTCAACTGGGACATGCAAATCACAGAAACCTGCAGAAAAGTATATTCTATTATCCATGTGCTAAAAAGGATAAATGTTCATCTCCCCTCTTGCTTAAAAATGTCCCTTGTGCAGACACTTGCATTTCCCTATTTCGACTATGCGGACATTTTACTGACTGACCTCTCCAGCGACAACAAAACGAAACTTCAACGTGCTCATAATTTGTGTGTACGTTTTGTAAGCAATGTTCGTAAATATGATCATATTACCCCATCCCTGGAAACAATAGGTTGGCTTAAACTAGATAAGAAAAGAAATTTACATTCACTTCTCTTTCTCTTCGAAATCTTGAACTCTTCTATTCCTTCGTACCTGTCGTCTCGCTTCACTTACCTTTCTTCCCACCGTAATCTGAACACACGCTCTCGTCATGAAACAATACTAACAATACCATCCCATCGCACCTCCTCATACTCATCTTCTTTCACAATAGCCCTGCCAAGACTCTGGAATTCGTTACCTGCTAGCATCAGGGACTGTCGAAATAAAATTGAATTCAAACGAAAACTTACTAGGCACTTGGTCAGTAATTGATTTCTTGTAAATAGTTTCTTTAATCTATCACAAAATATTTCAATATTCAGTAATTTCATCACTATACAATTTTGCTATTCTAGATTTAATTTGTAATTCAGTAAATATAAAATATTCTTTGTTTCTGTATGATAAATTATGTAGCTTTAATTATTCAGGTAATCTTTTGGTACTTTGATTTTACTGTAATTGTAATTGTAAATTTAATACTACTTGCAATTTTATTGTTCGTATTGTAGTTGGAATCTCCTGGTAGAGGGGCAGAGAAGGCCTGACGGCCTTATCTCTACCAGTTTAAATAAATAAATACTAAATACTAATACTACTATTATTGTTACTATTATTGCCAGTTTCACCACCCATCGTTATCAATAAAACTCCTCGTTAAATATAAGTTAATGATACCTTAAGTTATTAGATCTATTCACCTCGTTAAATCAGCAACAACGCGTTAAGGCGATGTGCTACTGAAAATAGTCGAATTGTGACTTTTTTTTTTTCGCGCTGAAACTGTACGGTCTCATGAAATTTTTATCTCAATATCGTAATTATAAGTATACTAGTGGCTTGTGCAGCAAATACTGCTGCAAACTAAGTTCGATAGACGTTCAAATAAAATTTTTTTCAGATTTATTTTCAATTAAGAATACTTGTCTTTTTGATAGTTATTTGCTTCCATAATAATGACACATATTCCCTCTGAATGGATTTTTTTAAGCCAAATACTTTTTCTTGAACCTATCCAACTTCAGTTTTTGAGTTTCAACGCGAAAACGCAAGTATCAATATCAGGACGATAGCAATAGCTATTTCAGGTCATTGTGGATTGTAGGCAAAAGTTAAAAAAATGTCAGGTTTGCTAAGCTTTTGAACAACAGCATTTTCGTATAGCTGCTGCATGTAGAACTTGAAATGTAGAGCGTAAAATCATTTTATCCTGCTAAGAGATCTTGCTGAAATGATCTGGAGACTACAAAATTTTCTAGGCTTCTTATTTTATCAGTAAGTAATACCTTTTGATCTTTCCTTAGGAACTGTAATTTTTGCGCTCTCTCGAGCCAATACTGAAGACAATGACACATATCAATATCTACACTACACCGCCATTAAGTAGGGTAAATTAGGGTCTGTTGGACAGTCGGGCATGTTGGACACTTTGTACTTTAACGTGTTACCTCGCCACTTGTGGGCACCACATTCTGCTAGAAGTCAATGACGGAAATACCCACGAGTGGGGCTACTTCTGTCATTGACTTCTAGCAGAATGTGGTGCCCACAAGTGGCGAGGTAACGCGTTAAAGTACAGAGTGTCCAACATGCCCGACTGTCCAACAGACCCTAATTTACCCTATGTGAAAAAGACCCAACCCCATTGGGTTAATAAGTATTATAATATTTGATTTTTAATAAAAATATTATTATCTTACTTAAGTTTTGTAGTTATATATAGCAGCCACTCAGTAAATTATAGAAACGAAGATCTAAATTAAGATATTCTCTACATTTATTTACATAACCACAAAAAGTTTCACTTTCATGTCATCAATATAGCATCAATATTATGTACAATTAATGAAAAATAGATGCGTCATGATATTAACTATAATAATATTTAATTTCTAATGGTAATAATATCATCAAACCACCTCAAGTTTCGTAGATTTGAATATCCAATACACAGCTGTACTCAGAAAATTATACACTGCAGAATCAGTTTTTAATAACAAATTGAATTGAGCTCTAAATATGTCGGCAATCCTGCAGGTCATGGCCTTCGTGTAATAGCCTATTGTTTATTGTAGTGTGTGTTTTGTTCTGAAATTCAATCAAGTCGGCCGTGATTCAATAAAATTAGTTCTCAAAACTGACAACAGATGGATTTTGGAAAATAGGAAAATTATGTAGGAAAATTGACATTTCAGTGAAAACTACTACTTTTCCGAAAAACTTTGGATGCCAGACATGAAAATGAGGGGTCACTCATTAAAATCCGTTCAGCCGTTTTCCGGTAATTTCCATTACCAGTTCAAATTATATATATATATATATATATATATATATAGATTTTTATGTAAATGGTAGAAGCTGCGTTAATGTATGAGTTATGTGTAACCAGAACTTGAAATTTAACTATCTCAAGAAAGAAATTTTCTACGTTTTCAACCACAAGTATTAATTTTATTTCTTACAGGTTAAAGCTAGAGTGATGAAACTTGATATGCTTATTCATTAATATCTGTTAGCCCATGCGTAGCTCAGTCGGCTAAGGGGCTTGGCTGCCTTTCTGGAGTTGAGTTCGGGCGCGGGTTCGTTTCCCGCTTGGGATGATTACCTAGTCAGGCATTTTTCCGAGGTTTTCCGCAACCATAAGACAAATGTCAGGTAATCTATGGCGAATCCTCGGTCTCATCTCGGCAAATATCATCTCGCTGTCACCAATCCCATCGACGCTAAATAACCTCGTAGTTTATACAGCGTCGTTAAATAACTAAGTAAAAAAATTAAATAATAATAATAATAATAATAATAATAATAATAATAATATGTTAGGAGAAAATCCAAAAACGATTAGGGAAAACACGGAAATTTTACTTGAAGCAGTAAAGCGATAGGCTTGGAAGTAAATCCCGAAAAGACAAAGTATATGATTATGTCTCGTGACCAGAATATTGTACGAAATGGAAATATAAAAATTGGAGATTTATCCTTCGAAGAGGTGAAAAAATTCGAATGTCTTGGAGGAACAGTAACATATATAAATAACACTCGGGAGGAAATTAAACGCAGAATAAATATGGGAAATGCCTGTTATTCTTCAGTCGAGGAGCTTTTGTCATCCAGTATGATGTCAAAAAATCTGAAAGTTAGAATTTATAAAACAGTTATATTACCGGTTCTTCTGTATGGTTGTGAAACTTGGACTCTCGCTTTGAGAGAGGAACAGAGATTAGGGGTGTTTGAGAATAAGGTTCTTAGGAAAATAATTTGAAACTAAGAGAGATGAAGTTTCAGGAGAATGGAGAAAGTTACACAACGCAGAACTGCACGCATTGTATTCTTCACCTGACATAATTAGGAACATTAAATCCAGACGTTTGAGATGGGCAGGGCATGTAGCACTTATGGGCGAATCCAAAAATGCATATAGAGTGTTAGTTGGGAGGCCGGAGGGAATCAGATCTTTGGGGAGACCAAGACGTAGATGGGAGGATAATATTACAATGGATTTGAGGGAGGTGGGATATGATGATAGAGACTGGATTGATCTTGCTCAGGATAGGGACCGATGGCGGGCTTATGTGAGGGCGGCTATGAACCTCCGGGTTTCTTAAAAGCCATTTGTAAGTGATAATAATAATAATAATAATAATAATAATAATAATAATAATAATAATATATCTCCATAACCATGTATTGCAAAAAAGTCGACCTGGTTGGCGAGTTTTTTATAGCGCTGGCCTTCTATGCCCGAGGTTGCGGGTTCGATCCCGGGCCAGGTCGATGGCATTTAGGTGTGCTTAAATGCGACAGGCTCATGTCAGTAGATTTACTGACATGTAAAAGAACTCCTGCGGGACAAAATTCCGGCACATTCGGCGACGCTGATATAACCTCTGCAGTTGCGAGCGTCGTTAAATAAAACATAACATTTTTTATTTAAAAAAAAAAACAAGTTTTCTGAACATGATTTCTTCTAATTGACTCGAAGTCATCGTAGTGAGCAAAGCAAATACATAACTAGGGTCTCGTTACCTAGTAACGGAAACAGCTGATGCTATAACTTAGGTTCTGAGAGGCCTGGCCACTTTGTATTCATTTGTTTGCACCTCCATCTAGACAAAAATACTAGGAAAAGGGAACCAGCACATACAGAGCTGGACGGGAATGGAGTAAATACCTACATTAATTTAGTCTGTCTCTCCCCAGGCATCATTTGCGTCGGGATATTTTTTAGCAGTAAGATTATAGTTTAAAGCCTTTTTAAAAATCATTTATGGGTATAAGGGGAAAAAAATGTTATTTATGCAGGCGGGCACGAGATTGTGTAAGTCACTACTATATCTCAGAGGCTTCAGGTAATAAAGTGATACAGAAATTTGTTTATAAATCATGGAGGAATTCCAGCTGAGGTTACGAAACTTGCTCTTCTTTTTTTTTATTATTTCTAAGTTCACACGGTGCGCCACGTAATATTTCAGATGGTTATTGAAATATTTATGTAAGTGATATCTCTTCTCAGGGTTTGTACATAAATTACAACATAAAAATAATCCTGCAGTCGGGGAAAATAGGGCCAATGCGGAATTAACCCCTCTAGTTTCGTGATGGGGGGTGGGAGTGACGTTTTCTCCCCTAGCGCCACAGGAGTGTTGCGAAGTAAGTAAACTTTTCTTAATCAATAAAAGCTATCAAAATGTTTGTATCTATGAAACTAAGTTTTCAAATTGAGTTGCTTGTCCTGAATAATTATCAACAATATTATATTTTCAATATTGCCAATAATTTCCAGGTATCACTAAAGCAGGTAAACTCACAATACTATTTACTGAAACAATGATAATTGCTTGTTTCTTTGTTTATTTATTTATTCATTCATTTATGCCGAACGGTCGTGGACCCGGGTTCGATAACCGGCGTAGGTCTACTCCCGATTTATAACTTGTATTGTCTAAACAATATTCCCATAAGCTGGTAGAGTAACGAATTCCATGTTTGAAGTCTGTATACATTTCAACTAGTGGTGTTGATCGATCAAAATATTTAATCGATAGATCAATGGAGTTTTGATCAAGTTGAAAAAATGATTTAATATACTGTTATACACAAGAATTATTGTTAAATTTAGCTTGTGTTCGGTGATAAGAATAAGTATTAAATATTGTATATCTGTAAGTATTGTATCGCTATATTACAAAACTATTTTAATTACTGACTAACATATTTATTATGACGCTTATAGCCTAATTTATTGTGTGAATTTCTCCGGGAATTTTTGAGACGGACATAAATAACAAAAAGTATGAAGACTCACCTAGTTAATACTGCTTCATCCATGATTTTAAACATGAGAGTGCATTCACATGCTCCGAATTAAGTGCCGCTCTACGTTTAATAACAATTTTTCCTGCATCATTAAACACGAAAAACCTATTTTTTTCTGTCAAGCACTTCTCTACGATCGTTCAATTTAAATCCAAACGTTTCACCGAGTTTGCGTCTCAAATTCCCATATGACATAATGGAGTTTACACTTTTCACAGACCACAGAAAACTGATTTTTTTTCTTTATCAAACTAAACACACAACCTTCATATACAAACTCAGTACAGAAACTGCAACTGCAAAAGTACAGCGGTCGAAACAGAAGACTGGCCACTATTGTAATCGAATTACCAGATTTTAAAAAGAGAAGAAGGTAGTTACGCTCTAACTTGCACACAGTGTAGTAGTAGTAGGTTATTTTACGACGCTTTATCAACATCTTTGGTTATTTAGCGTCTGAATGAGATGAAGGTGACAATGCCGGTGAAATGAATCCGAGGTCCAGCACTGAAAGTTACCCAGCATATTGGGTTGAGGGAAAACCCCGGAAAAAAACCTCAACCAGGTAACTTGCCCCGACCGGGAATCGAACCCGGGCCACCTGGTTTCGCGGCCAGACGCTCTGACCGTTACTCCACAGGTGTGGACTGCACACAGTGTAGACATGGCTATTTTGTAAGGGATGAGGGGGGCGAATCCCAAAAAAGTATGTTTTTCATATGCTAGGAAGATGAGCTGACAACAAGGTGGAAGTTTTCTTGGAAAACCATAAAACTTAATAAGGGTTTCGTATTGTGTTTCATCTTTCAATAGAGGTAGACTAGGTCACTGTCCTCATATCTCCACCTCTTTCTGAAGCGTTTGTGCAAAGGTTTTCCCTACGCTACCTGGTTTACAATTAGAAAATAACAGTACTATTGTGCTTTTAAGTAAGCAATTTCCGAGAGAGAAATATTGTCGGAATTTTTAGTATGAGTTTGTAATAACAAAATGATAATTAATGTCAACTACAACCGATTAATTTTAATCGACTCGATTATTCGATTAAATATTTTTATCGATTAATCTTAGAACAGAAATTGATCGATTAATCGATTAGATTAATAGATTTAATCCCACAACACTACTTATGATACGCTAATAGTAAAAGCGTTCTGTTTTTCATTATGACAAGTAGATATAATACAATAAAAGAAGCTATGAAAGTAACTTCATTTCATGGTATGATCAATGAAGAAGAATGTTGGAATATCAAAACAAGTTGCAAGTAATAAACCGGGAAAAAAATCCTTTAGCGGATGACGGTATAAATTAGAAGACTCGGGACTGTCCCATTAAAATGGGAATGGGCGGCAATCCTTTCGTATACAGTAATAGGTTGTTTAGTGACAGGAATAGTGACGTTGTGTAGCGTCTTTGAAATTGGAGATAGCATAGTGACATTTGACGAAATGTAGCTCAGATTTTGCCATGGAATTACCTAACATTCTCTTTAAATTGAAAAAAACTCGAAAGAATCGGGTTATCAGTTCAAAGTGTATTTTGAGCCACACTTAAACGAGAAGCAGAGGACGTGAATATGAAAATTTTTGATTCACAATAAACCGAGAACGTAGGCGACTATGCATATCGATATATGTAAAGTCGATATTACGCATTCTGATGTTATTTGTGTATAATTGACCAATGGCGTTCTCTCATGAGTACAAGGCAGCCAACATAAACACAGGTTAACCAACTTCGAAATTTCAACTGAAACATTTCATTAGGTACGGTACTATAAATATGCCCATGCATCTTTATTATCACAACCTATTTTAAGTCTACCATAACGTAAAATAATTAGAGAAGAAACATTTGTAATAGAACAAAAATGAATACAACAGTAGTTATTGAATTGAAGCGTGAATATGTAGTGTGTAATACAGACGTGGACAAATTATTAGACTAAATTAATTATATGTGCAACAAAGCTGTATTTATCGGTAGAAATAATGAACAAAAATGTATTTTGCACAAAAATAATGAACAGAAAATTGAGTCTGGAGGTTACTAATATTTTGTGAACATTCCCTTATTCTTTATTAACACGTTGATTTTGTCAGGGATGCTGGAAACCAAAGTTTGACACTTTCTTTGAATATCAGCATAATTTAGCCAGATATCAGACAGTGCTTAAATGAGTCCATATTTTGTTGTAGGCCTCTTTTTGTTCACTTTCTTCTTCAGTATAGACCACATATTGTCAATTTCGTTCACGTCCGGTCTTCTTGCAGGCCATGGGAGAACAGACTGTTGAATATGTTTTGCAGTATATATTAAAACACCAGTGGTACCAACACAGCCAGACAAAATATACTTAACCATTGGAAAAATATACCAGAAGATGTAAACAATCATATATACAACAATAGAGACTCTGTGAATTATACCAATAGTTGATATGACGAATTATATTATGTTTCAAAGAAAAACGTTTTAGTCTAATAATTTGTCCACGTCTGTACAACCAATACAGCAATAAAATATGATTCACTTACGATCGGTGTTCAAAGATGCAGCTATTGAAAGCCACGTATTCTTCTTCTTTTCTCATCTTTATACGAGGCGCGCCGCTTATCGTAAACGTGAGGATTTTCCTCAACACTCAATATTATAATCTCATCAAATAAAACTTGCTACAAAATATACGACGACAAAATAGCTTTTAGATGGCAATAGAATGAATCTAGTGGGCTGTGATCGGAAACGTGAACGCCAAAGTTGAAACTTGGCCAACTCTCCGTTCCCGATCCCGGGCTCCTGCAAGCTGTTCGTTAATTGTGAATGCTCACATTTAAATGTACACATTTTAACAATTTTACCGTTTTCGTTTATCGTTCCGATTCTCGTTTCCGGTTTATTGTGAACCAGCCTTAACTCCCTAAGTCCTTACTTCTAGGCTACGTGTTTCTTGATTGTCGTATCCTGTACCTTAAATTATATTGTCACCGACCTGTTAAAGGCAAAGAACCGTTATTAAGTAAGTTGCTAGCCTTTTACACTGCGAGATGTTTAATCAGCGGGGGACACGTCTGAGCATGAAACAGAAGAACAACTACCTGTTGTCAAGGAGACACTACGAGGCACGCGTTTTGTGTCTTGCTAATTAATTATAACGGAGCACAATGCCGCCAACTTACCAACATTACCTTATAAATTTAGGCGGCGCAGAGAACGATATTAACTAAATATATTGAAGGAAACTGGAGCTTTGATAATTATCCGCTCTCTACTTTGTGAATTACGTGACAGCACTTTGCGACTAAATTCTGCCATGGCAACGTCGCCGGGTTATAAAGTGGCGGGAAATTTAACTAAATGACGCGCCAATTTCTCCTCCTTTGTTCTGAAGGAAATGACAGAATTTCAAAGCTCCTTTCTTTCGCGTTGTAAATATACTACCGGGTGATTAAAATGTTGCGTGCTCATGCAAATTAGATGTAATTGTTGCAAACGCCCTGGTTTGTTCTCTTATCTCAGACAAATTACAGTCTAATTATAGGTAGGAATTCTACTTCAGTGGCGTACCCTTCTCTTCAGAGCTTAATGTTCAGGATTAATGTAGCACATAAACATTGTAAATTTGAGAGAGATATAGTTGTTGGCAAACCGCCTGGTTTATCTAATATCTCAAGACAGATTACAGTATGATTTTAGTTAGGGTATGTTTCAGTGGCGTTCGACCCTCTTGAAACAGTGCTGTGGTTAAAAAATTGATAAGGTTATCACAGAATCTCTATGGTTGAGAAAGGGTTTGTTTCAATGTTGCTTTTTATCATTAGCAATACAGTTTTTTATTGTTTAATATTTTCATTTTATTTTAATTTTGTTTATTATGTATACAGAAATCATTCCAAAAATGGTCCTCCATACATTCTTAAGTTAGATGCCATGGAACTACTCTGTAGCACATTATAAGGATCACCTTCAAATTTATACAGATGGATCTCTAAATCCTAATAATGGGACATCAGGAGCAGGGTATTATATTCCAAAATATCAAGAAAGTTACTTCATACCATGTTCATCCTCCTCCAGTCTTGACATTGGATTGCTAGCTATTGATGCTGCTCTTCAATGTGTTACTTAAATTTCTGAAAAGTCTATTTGCACACGTACCGACTCCAAGGGGGCTATATTTAATATAATTAAATATGTACCAAAGCTATATGCACATAGAATTATCCCAATTCAGAATCAACTACGTAAACTAAAATAACTCCAAAAGGAAATAACATTTCAATGGATACCTAGTCATTGTGGTATACCTGGAAACGAGAAAGTCGATAATATTGCAAAACAGGTAACATATTTGCAACCAAGACCTCTTCAAGTGATATCTCTATCCAATGTTTTTGCTTCAGTAAAATCTCATTTTACAAACCTATGGATCAACAATTGGCTTTCTTCTGACAAAGGAAAAATTTTACAGTCTGTACAAAAGAAACCAAATGACCTGGAAATGTACAAAAACTTGCCCAGACATGTTCAAACATTTTTAACAAGAGCCAGAACAGGTCACATTGATACACAATTGTACCCACACCGATTTCACATTTCTGATAATCCTACTTGTCTGTGGTGTAATAACCATGATGAAGATCTGGAACACATTCTTCTATACTGTCCATCCATAAACCACAAAAGAAGTAAATTAAAATCATCAGTACCAGTTGCAGAAGACACAGCCCTGCAGTATTTATTGACTACGCCCCAACTCTGGCTACTAGCAACAGGCATCTACAGGGACATCATTTTATTTTTACTAACATTTTTAATATTAACCTGGCTATACTTTTCTATTAACGATTGAAACAGGAAACACCGTTTGCTACCCTTTCCACGACGGAGTTCGATGATACTGGCGTAAAATACAAATCACTTTACTAGGTATAGGAGGGAAGAAAAGTAGTTCATTCATTTATGTAAACTAGGAAATATCGCAATTTTGAGTTTGATAATTTTCATTAGGTTTTTGTTTAATCAAAATACAGTACTGTATTAACACTTAGTGTTTTACACACGAATTGAGCTATCCATTCGGAAGTATTAATTATGCAGTGTATATTGTACTGTCTACAGCACATTAGCATACAATATAGAGAACGAAGTTAAATTGAAAAATAATCATAATATGGATATTTAAACACATTTTAGAAAATGGTGGCCGTTCATTTCGATACCGGCTTCAGTTCTTTTGTGCATATTATCGCACTATAGACTATTGTACCTAATTCCAATTACCAGTTTCGTCCTTCGTACGAGTAACTCATGTTGAAATAATTCTGTACCTACTCTATAAAAGAGTACCTTACGTACTGTAAATTCAATCTTCACTTCTGCCGGATCCGAAAAGATAAAATTACTCAGAAATGCTATCTACTGTCCGTTCAAGTGGTTTTGTCGCAGGATTGTAGGAAGGGGGGGGAATCACGTAACAGTTAATTACTTAAGGAGGCCCTTTTATTTAAGTTATTTTAAACACTTGAATAATATTACGTAGACGTCCAATTCCTAATAGAAATTAATGTTTTCAGAAAAGAGCTAAGATAGCCCAGCTACTAGACTTTACAAAGGGGCGAACAGAAGCAGGTGGGGGAAACTGGGATGCGACATAGGGAAACGGACGACAGTACCCGTACGAAAATATGATTCAATATTGAAAGCTCTTTCGTCACTGGAAAACGCGAACATATTTCTGAAACGTACTATACTCAGTAACTCAGTACTGCTTACGCGCCCTCGGCTCTGTGTCGTGAACGGTTGGAAGTTTAGTAGTAGAAGGGGTGGGAGTGAAGTACATTCCAAAACTCAGGTACAATAAAAATTGAAGTAAAAATAAAATGATGTCCCTGTATAATGAACACCGATCAAAGTACCCCTCATTTCTCGTGAAAAACAACAACTGAATAGACTATAGTGGACTTTATGTTGTCAGCAAACAGCTGGATCCATTAAGAAGATTAATTATGTATGCAGGTGGAAGTGAAATAACTTTGCTGATTTTCAAAGCCAATAGCGTATTTGTATGTACCCGTAACAAAAAGATGTAATAACATACTGGTGAAAAATTAATAGTTTTCTCAGAAAAAAATGTTTTTTTTTTTTCAAATGTTTAACATCCTCTTATTCGGTACCTACTCGAGTAGGGTCGTGATTTTTGTCCACATCCATTGAAAATCTAAAAAAACAATAATTTATTCCTCTGGCGTATTTCAATAGCGTGGACGGTTTTCGTGTAAATTTAATTTAAAAAGCACTAATTTGAAGCCACTGACAGATGCGGCCAGCTTGCAACATTGTAGCCAGAAAGAGAGATGGGAGGTAGTTCACTAAGTAGACAGATCTGAGTTCGTTGACCTCTGACATCGGCATTACGAGTATAAAGAGCTATGTTTTCGCAGAGATGTTGCCATATTGCTAAAACTTTCAACTTAATTTTCTAATTAACCGTGCATTTAATCACAAAACGAAATACAGGTTTTCTATTCATTTAAGTGTACCCTATCGTCCCTTTCAAAGTGCAGGATTATTTTACTTCCACCCTGTACAAGGGAGTGCAAGTGGATTACACAACACTCAACAAATGGCAGAACGCTTACACACATTGGCATATGCAACATCTGGCGGAGACTTCTATAACTTCGAGTGACGCTAAAAATGTTTCATTTTCTCATTAATAAAATTCTACGACCTCGCAAAGAAACGACTTCGCGTCAGAAGTAACTCACGAACGCAATTGTTTCTTAGATACAGTCATTTAGAAAAACCTTGCTTTTATGTTGTCAGATAAATTATATATATTATATAGGGCGATATAAACTGCCAAAATATATGGACAGTACAATAATTGAAATATATATTACGTACAGTAGTGGCAAAAAAAAACCGGACTGACCCCTGTAGCTGATTTCAGAGCCTTGTTCACTACAGAGCACAATAGACTGGCAACTAAGACTTTCGTGGTTCGAATCCTGCCTGGGAAGGAAACCTTTTTTTTTTTTTTTGTTCCTTATTCAAATTTATTCCCAATACTTTTCGATTGCAGCGATATTTTACTACTTAATTAACTTATTATTCCCAGAACATGAATTTTACCAGCTATCGGAAAGTATTGGGAATAAATTTGAATAAGGAACAAAAAAAGTTTCCTTCCCAGGCAGGATTCGAACCACGAAAGTCTTAGTTACCAGTCTGTCGTGCTCTGGAGTGAACAAGGCTCTGAAATCAGCTACAAGGGTCGGTCCGGTTTTTCTTTTGCCATTACTGTACATTAAATAAATATGAATACGGCTAAGTCCTGAAAGCCCCGAAGATACGAAACGCTCTGTAGACTATACAGTGTGTTTTGTTCAGCGGAGGAATAATAATTTATGTAACATGTACTGAGAGGACAAAATTTCAGTTTGTAGTACGGTTTATCTAAAATTCGGTTTAAGCAGTGGATTTTTGTCTATTAATTCAACTGGACCGAACAGTTCGATTGATTTAACCGAGTGTTGGATTTACCCGATTTTTTTATTAACGAGGGTCTACTGTACTATGTGTTTGTCGTCTTTAGTCCATAAAAAATTACCTGACCCTCATTTCTGTTAGACACACTCCATCCCAGGCCAGTGTGCAGCCTAAAGATTAGGTCAGTTGAAAAAAAAAAAACATGACTTCATCGGGAATATAACCCGCGATTTTCTGCTTTGTAGCATATGGTAGCTACTACGTATAATACTATGTTTTTATTCATTTGTTTAATTTTAGTTAGTGTTGTATTAATTTTTGCTGTTATTGATCCATTACACGCTTAAATTGGCACTCTACTTGAATTGTAGGCCTACTGCAAAACTCTAACCGACATTTCTCTTTACATTCTATGTAATATATTTTATATGTATTAATGTTTTAAGGGGACTGGTAGTGATGCTTGTGCGATTAAAAATTTCAGTACAAAAGTTTAGTTCAATATTTCTACGCTCTTATTGCTCAGAATGGAAGAAAAATTTCCATGCTTACACAATCAATATTTCTAAATTCAGTGATATAAAAGAGAACTTCGTATCTAACAATAAGTGTAAAACAAAGGCCCTAACTGATAACCTGTTTTCCCACTTTGCTAAGCGCATCTCATTCTCCAGGTGCACATTACTTGCTACAATCTTCACTCTTATACCTTGTATTTTTTTAAGTTATCTAGTAACGTATATTGTAAGTTCTAAAGCAAAATTTAGTTAAATATTTCACCCCTAGTGAAACAGAAAATATATTGAACTTTAGTTATATACAATAAAAGTAATTTGATACAGTTGTATGAACACTTTTTAATAATTGAATAAAATTAATAAAATCGGTTAAAAACCATACATGTTTCGGAGGAATGCTCCTCCATCTTCAGTGGTAGTATCACGACGCTGGTGTGGATGTACGACCGCGTAGCGTAGCTTAAGGAAGACTCTTCACCACACCAGCGTCGTGGTACTACCACTGAAGATGGAGGAGCATTCCTCCGAAACATGTATGGTTTTTAACCGATTTTATTAATTTTATTCAATTATTAAAAAGTGTTCATACAACTGTATCAAATTACTTTTATTGTATATAACTATTCTACTCATGAACACTGTTGCATCTGACCTAACTTATGTAATTTAATATTGAACTTTGTTTAACATTTTTTGCATTTTTTTTCAATGCATATATATTTTTTCTCGTGTTATGTGTGTGATATTCTTAAACTTGTAGGTCTACTATGTAGACCATAGGCTGTAGGAAACACTGTAAAATTTGTATGTACATTAATTCAATAGTTTCAGAGAAAAATGCACATAAGTTCGAAAAATATCAACTTATGGAAAACTGCATTTAAAAAAGAAAAGAAAATAAGAATGTATGAATTACATGCGCCGCCAAATTTAAAGATGCTATTTAAAGGGCTTACATGCAAAAATACCTCCCACAATATTTATATTGTTTTAAAAAGCAAGTTTTGTGCTTTTTTAACATAAAATAAAAAAATAGTTTTTTGACCTCTAATCACTACCTGGTTCCCTTAATACGCAACGAATAAGTAAAAAAAATATATATTTTTTTTCCGAAATGTCTGTATGATATAATCACAACAGTTCAGACTTACGTCATGAAAAGTCTGCTGTATAAACTATGAAGGAATAGCTAAAATGAGCATACAACTTATAGCCAGAGAAAAACAGAAAACTCGAGACGTCTCTTCTCGTAAAAATATAAAATCCTTGTGCTTAGAGATACAGTTTCATCATTAATGTATCATTTTAAAGAGAAGATTTCAGAGATTATGAATGGAAATAATAATGATATTAAAATATTAATGAAGCTCCAAGAACTCTCTTTAGTTTTTGTGGAGCCGCACTTTCGTGAAAAATTGACGTGCTTTACTTTTTACTTCTTTCAGAAATTCTCATTGGAGATATTGCATTAGCGTCATAATTTTGCGTTAAATAACTTTTTACACATTTAGTTGCAGAGAAGAAATTTTTATTTTCCTGAGTGTCAGAGTTTGATAGTACACGAAGAGTGAAGCAAATTGTTAGCCGTCCTGTACTGATGCACCGCTTTCATAGCGTCTACACGATTCTTTTCGATACTCAATTTATATAATCTCTAGTTAAAATTGTTACCAATGCCTTCCATCGACATTAATAACAATAATATTATCGTCTAAGGCAGCAGGATATTTAAAATGCTTTTCTTGAAATGTTTTAGATAATAAAAATAATATAAAATCACTTTGTAAACGAACTCATGTCGTGTAAAGTACTCGTGATTATGCAGATATTATCATATTCGCATAATTTATATAATATTGGTAAAATTTCAGAAAAAATGTAACGGATATGATTGTAAAAAGAACAGAAAAAATATAAGCGTATATAAATTATATCACTTTATCAAAAACAATGAAACTTAAGATTGGTAAAATATCACAAACTATACAACAGCATATAATATCGGTTAAATATCACAACAGTATATACAATATCGGTAAAATATCACAAACAGTACAACAGTATATAGTTTATAATATCGGTAAAATGTCACAAACAATGCAACAGTATACACAATATCACAAACAGTACAACAATATATATATATATATATATATATATATATATATATATATATATATATATATATCCGTTAAATATCACAAACAATACAACAATATATACAATATCGGTAAAATATCACAAACAGTACAACAGTATATAGCTTATAATATCGGTAAAATGTCACAAACAATGCAACAGTATACACAATATCGGTAAAATATCACAAACAGTACAACAATATATATATATATATATATATATATAATATCCGTTAAATATCACAAACAATACAACAGTATATACAATATCGGTAAAATATCACAAACAGTACAACAAAATATATATAATATCGGTAAAACATCACAAACAATACAACAGTATATACACTATCGGTGAAATATCACAAACAGTACAACAGTAGCCTATATATATAATATTGGTAAAATATCACAAACAGTACAACGTTATATATAATATCGGTTAAATATCAGAAACAATACAATAGTGTTTACAATATCGGTGAAATATCACAAACAATACAACAGTGTATATAATATCGGTAAAATATCACAAACAGTACATTATGTATAATATCGGTAAAATATCACAAACAATACAACAGTATTTAAAGATAAAACACACATGTTGGGTCAATTATACAGTGTTCATAGGTTTGATAAGAAACATTAAAGATTATATATTACAGTTATATGAACACTAATAAATATAATATAATTATTATTAAAGAAATTAGTAATAGTTAGACATGTTTCGGAGATGCTTCTCCATCTTCATTGACTATTTACCACGACTGCAAAATGAAAACAAATGTAATTAATCTCTTGTATAATTATATTAAAAAAATTAATGGCAAATGGAAAATATGAGATGTTTGAATAGTAATATTTAATCTTTCAATAACTGAAAAAGTTAAAAAAAATACTCATTTATAACCAATATTATTATGTCTTCTATATATGCATATGATAATTAAAATAATAAAAGAGAATATAACAAGTAGAATGAAGTTAAAAAATGTGATAGTAAAACTGACAATTTAAAATAATTAACATCTTATGAAATAAGCTCCGTAAATGGTGGTAAATTCTCGTGAATCACCCTGTATATGAACTATAAAATCTTGACTTTTGGTTACAAATAACTTGAAATACATTTATATAATGATAGCGTATGATCATTTACTTGAACTGGGCATAGATTAGAAAGAAAATAGTCTTATCTACCATAACTGTGGATGTAATTATTTTAGTATGGCCTGTCTGTTCCACAAAATCCCTCCGCGAGAAAATCTTTTCAGAACTGAGAATTATTCGGATATTAATGACGCTACAGAAAGTAGTGCACCATGTCACGGTGACTGTAAAACCTAGCGACAAACCGCTGAGCTGTCGCTGCCACAGCTGCCAAACGAATTAATAGCAATACATTGCTGGATTAGTTCTCTTTTTTGTCAAGGCCCCCTACATGCACCCTAGAAGCTTTTGTTATGTCAGTAATTGCAATAGGATTGCTGCATTAGCATTAATGTGATATGTTTAACATTTCCAAGGCCGGTCACGTGATGTTAACAAAGTATTAGCGTTGATGTGCTCTCTTTAATCTCCAATGTGTTTGTGATGGTGGAGAGCGTAGGGTGGGGGAATATAGCGTTTGGTATAACTTCTGACTTTGAATATTTCGATCTAAACGCGCAAAATGTAATATGACGTATTCATTTCAATAGATTTGGCACAATGAGTGTTGGGAAATGTTATTTGATACTGTGAGAGTTGATTATTGGTGAAGAGATCATAGTAACTTGAAAAAATCGGACGACTTTGATGCTGTTCTTGGTGATATAGTGGTTAAGATCCAGTTTCGTGAGGGTAATATAATTAAAAGGAGAATTAAATACGGAGTGGGCGAAAAACCTATTTATCCCCGTCATATACAGTCTGATCCGTTTGGGTATGGATAACATTAATTTATTAGGTTTATTATAAAGCTATTATGATAGTAGGAAAAATTTCTTGCTGGTTATATTATGATTAAAAGATGGGAGTTTCCGTATATGACAATCAACACTGCAGAATCTGAAAGGGCAAATGAAAATCGTAGACGATTAAAATGGCTACTACAAATCAACAGCGGGCACAATATGTTCTTTGGTATGCTAAATTTGAGAGTGTTAAAAGAGTTGAACGGAATTTCGACGTGAGTATAGTGTGCGAATGTACCTAAATACGATTCCATAATGTTGTGGTATCTAAATTTGTAGAAACAGGTTCTTCGTTAAAAAAAAAAAAAAAACATGCAGGAGGTCGCAGGTGAAACCCAGTACGAGAAGCAGCTATCTCTTGGCTTGGTCCCCAAACTCCCCAGATCTAACCCCTCCTGACTTTTTCGTGTGCGGTTTTGTTAAAGACACTGTCTATTCACAGAAACCCAGGAACATTGATGATCTGAGAGTAAAAATTACTCAAGCTTTTCAACAAATCACCCCTCTTAAGTTACAACGGACATGGACTGTATTGCATCACCGTTATGAGTTGTGCAGGGTGCGCAATGGGGGTCATGTTGAGCTCTGAGGAATCTCCCATCTTTCAGTGTTGTATGCACAAAGTTTCAACAAATAAAGTTCAGTAGTAAATGTTTTAGGGTGTTTTTATTTTATCCATATCCAAACTGATCACCCTGTAGATTTACAATGGTTTGACATGCCTGTTATGGATTCAGAATATCCACTTATACTCCTCCATGGTCTTTGCAAACTTGGATGCATCTCCAGATCCCTTTGCTTATTTTCTTTAGCATTCGTGACGTCACAGTGACATCAGATTTGGATTTAAAATGGCGCGAAGAAGTATGGAGATGGTAAAAGGAAAATTATTTATTTTTGCGATGAATGTGGTATTCATCGAAGTTATAAAGATCTTAACTTTCCTTTTTGTCCAAGAAGAATTCACAGTTCTTTCAAGGAACTGATGAAAATCCGCCTTACGTTATTATTGGGGTCTGAATCATCTTTTTAAACTAATCTCAAATTTAAGTTGTTGCAGAAATGATATTTCTACAAACAAAACAAAAAAAAATGAAAATTGGGCATCAATTGCTAGTTTCGGCCCAAGATTATAATAAAATTACAAACCATTTTCCAAATTTGAAATATTTTAAAGTTGAAACTTTTAAAAAAGAAATTTATAAAATTATTCATGATATATAATATTAAATTTTTTTTTTTTTAACCTTTTATTTCTGTCGACTGTATTCATGTTTTTATTGAATATCACTGGCTTCTGTCTGATTATCAATATATGTTAAATGTGTTTTTTCTCTCTTTCTCTCTCTTTTTTTTTATTGCTCCTGTGTGTTATTTATTGGTTTGAATTGTTACTGCATTTAGTAAACTGCCCTTGTAAATTGTATGTTACATTATTGGCTAAGACCACACCGTAGTGGCTAGAAACATTTTTATTTTATAATTATAATTTGTACTCGCTAGCTAGCTAGTTAAATAAATCATTAGGAAAACAGTTTCAAATTTTACCATCCTCCCCCTCAATTCTAATTTTCTTGATATTAAAATCTTATTAGATCCCTGAAGAATAAGGCTATGTTTTCTCTCTCTCTCTTTGTACGGAGGAGGGACCCGAAGGCTTACACTTCAGCCTGAGGCTTATTGTGCTTACCACTCTTATTCTGTGAATGACTGGATAGCCAAACGGCCGCGCTTTTGTACCAGTACAGCACGCCGCACCGTGAACTTAACCCGGGCTATTGTATGTTATGATTATGTGAATTAATGATGGTGAAATGAGTCCGAGGTCCAACGCCAAAAATTACCCAGCAATTCTGCTTCAATTATTAATATAGGTGTTCCTCAAGGCACAGTTCTGGGCCCTATTTTGTTTTTAATATATGTTAATGACTTATTAAAAATTGATTACAACAATACAATGGTGTTCATTATTCTTATACAGGTGACAGTTTTACTTTTTGATGAAAAACCTGGTATGATGCATAAAATAATTCAAATAATGGGCTTAAATAAATAAAAAAATGGTTTTACATAAATTATCTTTCTATCAACGAAAATAAAATTGTAATTATTTCATTCTCATTATCTGAAAAATGAAACAAATCTCCTACATCCATATTAAGTATTAAATTACATAATTCTGATTGTTGTCTCATACAGTGTAAACGTCCAATTATTAAAGAGTCCTCTCAAGTTAAGTATTTAGGCATAATTTTCGACAATCATTTAAAATGGAACCAACATATTAATTATATTTATAATAAATTACGTAAAATAATATATTATTTTGTTTTATTGACGAATTACTTGTCAATAAGTTTATTACGCACAATATACTTAATTTTATTTCAATCTGTAATTATGTATGGAATTATAGCATGGGGTAGCTCATTGAAATTCAATTTTAATCCACTGTATTTATTACAGAAGAAAATAATTAAAATATGTCTTCATAAACCTATTGATTTCCCATCTCAAAAATTGTTTTTAGATTTTAATATCCTTAACATAAGACAAATTTATTATATTGTATTAATAAAATTCATACATAAAAATCGAAATAATTTTGAATTGTATTCTCATAGTTATGAAACAAAAGGTATGAATTCTTTAAGATTGTTTGAACCAAAATGCAACACTGTTACAGTATTTAATCATAACAGTAACTTAGGCCCAAGAATATATTATAACAAATTTATATTTAAATATCCTAATCTTGTCAATTCCAATAGTTCTAGTATTAAATTTAAAAAGTTATGTATGCATTTTATAAAAATTGAAAAACTGTAAATTTAAATTTATACATTCTAATTTCATAGTAGACATAAGACAAATTGTATTATATAGTTCTTAATTTCAATTCAGGAATCCGCCCCTGAGCACGAGTTCTACTCTTTCAGGGGCGAGCTAAAGTTTTTCTGTATATATTATATTTTATGTTACAATTATTAGCAAAATAAATAAATAATTGGTTGAGGGAAAACCCCGGATAAAACCCGACCAGGTAATTTGTCCCTACCAGAATTTGAACCCGGGCACTCTCGTTTCATAGCCAGACGTGCTGACCATTACTCAACAGCGGTGGACAAGGCTGTGTTAGATTGATCGGGGATCTAGCCAGAATCTCTTGGGTAAGAAACCATCAGCTAAGTTATGTTACATTTTATAGAGCCCAGACTGTAACTAATGACTAGCAAACACGATCTTCAGTTGATTTGACGTACAACTGGCAGTGGACTAAGAGGAAAGTGAATGACTGGACAAGAACCGCCACCCGCACAGTACGTTGTTTGTCTAGGGTTAGTGCTCGAGGGTGGAAGTACATTACAGTCCCCTAATCGCGGCCATTAGTCCCAGCGCGTCACATAAGAAAACACGTAGGGTAGGAACCGTATGTCTGGCTTTTTGTATCGCTGCCATTATGCTGAAATGGATATTGGAGCGTTCTTTGCCATTCAGTCAAACGATTTGGTGTGTCGATTTGTTACTGGTGAATGTCACGTGTGCATTAGTGCGTAGGTGTAAATAATGCGAGCACAGGAAGTGCTTCCTGTTCGTAGAAGAGGCGAACTAGTGAAATGTTCCACGAAAAAAAAAAATTAGAAGCCTAACATGAAACTAATGGTGAACTCATTTTGGGTTTTATGGTTGCTAACAGCATGTTTTTCACGTCTAATACAGCAGAAGTTAGCATGTCTGACCGTAAAACCAATGGGTCCTGGTTCAAATCCTGGTTGAGGTTTTTCCGGGGGTTTCTCTGAACCCATTAACAGCAAATGAAGGGTTCAGAGCCATAGTGGGCCAAGCGCCATTTATTAAAAACGGAGAAAGCAAGGGTTAAAGTTAAGTGAATACCATAGTTCAGCCGACTCGAGAGACATTGTAGCTCGCAGTGATAGCTGCGCATTTCGATTGCTTCTAACCTCCGCCAACCCCCACCCTCTCACTCACTGGAGTCAAACTCCGTTCCATTTGTTTTTGTCTCTGACCTGCTAGTGGCATATATCTCTCTCGAAACCATGTAAGAAAGTTCCAAGTAGGATGGGAGGACGCAATTTTTTGCTGTCAATATGATGAGAATATTAAATGTCAGATTTGTTCACAAGTATTACGAGAAAAACGGTTGTATAACATAAAACGGCATTATACTACATGTTACTGATGAAACATTAAAAGGTTAAGTGTTATTGTTATCATCATCATCATCATCATCATCATCATCATCATCATCTCTGTACGTCGACCCTTTTTCAGCAGATGTACGAATAATGCAGTTAGTTCTACAATTTGAACTCACTGATTTACTATGTGATGTCAAATGAAAGCTAGATGTAAGGACTTGACAAATGTTGAACTTTCAAATCTTTGCCAAAAAATAAATATACGAAGCTTCGTTCTTTCGCTTGCTCTGTTGAAGCCATGTTCGCTACAACTTACGTTTGTGAAAAATTATTTTCAACAATTAAAATAGTAAAAACCAAATTTAGATCACGACTGACAGACAAATACCTTCGTGATCAACTACGACTGGCAGTAAGTGACATAATTCCTGATTTTGAAACTTTGGCGCAGAGACATTCTGAAGACAGTTAATTTTAGGTTGTGATATTGTTCATTTCTTTCTTCGTTACACGTACCGGTACTAAACATTAGTTTGTAGCCTTGTACTGTATAAAATCATATATAAGTGCTTGACGTAAGGAAAATGAAAATCCGTTAATCAGTCAGACAGTTGCTTCACTTCCCCTTCGGGTGTCCGCCTCCCTCCATAGGTGCTATGCACGTTGCAGGTTACACAGTGGCTCGGCGCACGATTACATTTTCGCCACCGCTGCCATAGTTTAATGAAGATTGACATATAATTTAGTTTTAATATGCACACTTTATATTAGTTGCTGTATGTTTAATTGAATTATGGTAAGCACTTAATTTTAACCCTTGTTTTCTCCGTTTTTAATGTATGGCGCTTGGCCCACTATGGCTCTGAACCCTTCAGATGCTGGGTAACTTTCGGCGCTGGACACAAAATAACATTATGTATTAATATTAATATTGATATTAATTATTTATTCGGATGTTAAAATTTCACTAGCTTCCAGTAATCGGCTCAGAAATCTAGAAAAATTTGAATTTTCAGAATTTGCAGTAACGACAACTGTTGTCACTGCTGCCAACATAAGTTAGAAAGTCAGTACCTATTATAATATTATCTGTCAGTTCCGAAGTTCGAAACGAAGTTGGCGAAAGAAAATTCAATCTGCAAACTAGAAAATCATCATAATCTACTAGCATATGTAGTAATAGGGGGGGGGGATAGGTTTCCCCTTTGCGTATTAAGTTTTATCATGTAAAATAATTTCTGTGAAATCTGAGCGCAAAGCAAGAATATGGTAGAATACTTTTCCATTCATAGAATGCTAAGGATTCGTCCATTAAAAGAACCGTCATTGAACACCTTCCACAGTGTATATACAGGGTGATTCACGAGGATTTACCGTCACTTACGGAGCTTATTTCCGAAGACATTCTGAGCAAAAAAGTCGCATAAACATGGGTCCTATTCTCAATATTTACAGAGTTACGTTTCGTTATTGGAACGCAATAGTGTATATACAGGGTTATTCACCAGGATTTATCGTGCTTTTCGGAGCGTATATCCGAAGACATTCTGAGCAAAAAATGTCATATAAACATGGGTACTATTCTCAATAATTACAGAGTTACGTTTCGTTATTAGAACCCACAGTGTATATACAGGGTGATTTTCGAGGATTTACCGTCCTTTACGTAGTTTATTTCCGAAGACATTCTGAGCAAAAAATGTACAAACGTGGGTTGTATTCTCAATGTTCACATAGTTACGTTTCGTTATTGGAACGCATTGCTGTGAACGCGTGATCTTGGTCAGCGTGCAGTCAGCAGCCAGCGCGAGCGCTACGGAAATCAAAGACAGCCGTATACAGTTACGTAGAGCGACGAGTGCCGTTCACAAGCGTGCGGCCAAGTGTACTCAAGCGGACGGCGACATTTTTTTTTTTAAATGTGTTGTACACTCTCCTAGACTGTAAATCAGGATGCAAAATTGAACTTCAAGTAATTAAGTTGGTAGAAGTGGTGTGATTTGTAATAGTTGTTGTGATAAGTGCGTAAGAATAATGTAATTTTCTAGGAAAAAGATGTCTGCACGAACAACTAAGGAGTTTACAGCACATTTTTAGCTTCATAATACTTGCCAATTAAAGAAATGATACTTCTGAATGGTTCATTATCTATTTGTATTATTCTTTTACCTTCAAAGTAAAGAAAAAAACGTAATTTACAAACAGCTTTAAATTAGTTTAACTCTGAAAATATTGAGAATAGGTACTATGTTTATATGACATTTTTTGCTCAAAATGTCTTCTGAAATAAACTCCATAAAGGGCGGAAAATCTTCGTGAATCACCCTGTATATTTAATTATCTTAATTCTGAATCATAGGAATTCTATCAAACCTCCTGTCACTTTTGAAAGAAAATATTAATGCTGAATAATTTAAGAGAATTTTCTTGAAACACCAAATTAAAAGGAAGAGACATATTATAATACACTCAGGGACAAAAAAAACCGGACACTTCTATATTTGCTTGTATTTTGTTGCCAATTATTTCAAAATGAAACAAAACCCATTTAAACAAAATAATGTTTCATTTTGCACCTTATACGACAACATTTGAAAAAAAAAAATCTCTGATGAGAAAATTTACAAAAAATTACAAAGGGCGTATAACTATGGCATCGTTTGGCCTAACTGTTTTTTTTTTTCATTTTATGGTGCCTTAAACATTAAAAACTCTTTTTAGTAACGGGTATTACCCCCTCTGGCTTGAATAACTGCATCCATACGTCTTGGCATGCTCTCAATTTGGTTAGCAATGTCTTCTTGAGGAATAAGTTCCCATTCTTCGCCAAGTGCTCGCCTCAACTCTTGTAACGATTCTGGTCTCGGTCGTCTATTCTTAACACGCCGTCCCAGCATGTTCCACACGTGTTCAATTGGGTTCATGTCTGGACTCCTTGCTGGCCATGGAAGAACATGGATTCCCACTTCTTGGAGATAATCTCCGACCGCATGGGCAATATGCGGCCGTGCATTATCATGCATTAAAACAAAATTATCGCCTACAAATTGGCCAAATGGCACAACATGATCAGCCAAACATTCATTTATATACTTATCAGCTGTTAGTCTTCCATTTTCAACAAAAACCAACTCTGTACGAGCATCCGTACACACTCCTGCCCAAACCATCACTCCACCACCTTCATACGGCATATTTTCGGAAATGCAACACTGTGAAAATCGTTCTCCTCTCCTTCTCCAAACTCTTTCACGTCCATCAGGTGAGCACAGATTGAAACGGGACTCATCGGTGAACAGAATACAGCTCCACTGTCCATTTCTCCAATCCCTGTGATCATTTGCAAAACGCAGTCGTTCAACTCGATGCATCCTGAGAAGTGTGGAACCAGTTGCAGGTCTGCTTGATATCAGTCCACTCGCTTTCAACCTCCTTCTAACTGTTTTGGCCGAAATTGGGCGTCCATGCATGTTAACAAATTGCTGGGCTACACTAGTAGCTGGCAGGTTGCGCTCCCTAAGAACTCTCAACACCATATACTTGTCTTCATTTGGATTTGTAGCTCTTGGACGACCCGAACCTGGTCTTCTGGTATACTCTAGGGTCTCTCTATACCGTTTTATGACATCATGGGTTGTGCTTCTAGCCATATTCATAACATTTGCAATGTAACGTACACTGCGTCCATCATCGTAAAGGGCTACAGCTCGTGCCACATCTTCAGGTCGCATCTTGTTTTAAGACAAATGTTACAACCCCACTTAAACTCAGAAAATGTAAACATAAAGAAATAACGAATGATAACGATAATGAAGCACAAAATGGTTGAGAAAAAATTGTTATAGCTGAGACTACGAAAGCAAAATTGGAATATTTGGTTGTAATGGCTTGTTTATAAAACAAAAAACAATCAACAATGTATACACGTCTCCATAACAACAGATGACTACCATAATATTGTATGAGAAGATAATGTTTTGCCAAATACCAGCAAATATTAAAGTATCCGGTTTTTTTTTGTCCCTGAGTGTATTTTTCAAATAGGAAAAGAGTCCTTGGCAAGGCGTCAGTGTTTTCCCAAAAGGAAACCACGAATAAATCAGAAATACCTCGTGGAAGGTATGCAGTACCTCTGCACTTTAGTCTTCATTTCTCATCTGATTAATTGTATTTCTGCTATTATTAAGTAGTGCTATTTGCTCACTGTATTTGTCATGATTTAACGCAACAATTTATATCGGGGTCGTCACTTTGAACAGCTATCCTGATTTCATTCCTGCTGTCATAAAGACATGAAACATAAATGTTCTAATGATGAATTTGCTTACGAATTTAGTCCCCCTGGATATACATTATGTTAAATCATGATGAATGGCCGTCACTAGATAGGAATGCTTCATAACCGCCACGACAAACTAGAATTCACAGAGCCTGTACTTGTCTTCAGGGCAGAAAGCTACTGTAACTATGGAAACACTGAATTGGCTTCACTTGTTTCGTTCTGAAACGACAGTGTTTTCTTTCCTAAGCGGTGATCTCTTTTCAACACCCTTCCCTACATTGGCACTAGTTAGGAGTGGCGGGAATTTGAACATTTACGAATGATCCTAAGGATGATTTTTATAGTCCGAAAACGTAAAAATCAACTTCAGATATAAGTACAATTATTAAGAACTTTTTCTTCATTACATGCATACTCGTTTATAAATTGCTACTCATTCGGTAAAAAAAAAAAGAAAAAAAATTTCACCCGTAAATTTCATTACCAAACACATGTAACTCATAAAAAAGTGTCAGTCTTACTACAATTAAATACAAATTTGAAACAGTTGCAGAAATTACACTCTAGTGTAGAAAGAATGAATGGCTTGATATTGAACATGGAAACCGACTTTACATGTTTCTTAAAAACACGGAAGCAAAAAACATGATATGAATTCTAAACAGTAACTTAGTTGTCCCACAATTTAAGGCAAGGAGAACAAGGGAAAGGCAAAGACAAAAAGGGAATGCCATGAAAACGGGTGAAGACAAGGAGAACAAGGGGAAGGCAAGGAGAACAAGGGAATGCCATGAAAACGGGTGAAGACAAGGAGAACAAGGGAAAGCCAAGGAGAACAAGGGAATTCCATGAAAACGGGTGAAGACAAGGAGAACAAGGGAATGCCATGAAAACGGTTTAAGACAAGGAGAACAAGTGGAAGACATGGAGAACAAGGGAAAGCCATGAAAACGGTTTAAGACAAGGAGAACAAGGGAATGCCATGAAAACGGGTGAAGACAAGGAGAACAAGAGGAAGACATGGAGAACAAGGGAATGCCATGAAAACGGTTTAAGACAAGGAGAACAAGTGGAAGACATGGAGAACAAGGGAATGCCATGAAAACGGTTTAAGACAAGGAGAACAAGGGAATGCCATGAAAACGGTTTAAGACAAGGAGAACAAGGGAATGCCATGAAAACGGTTTAAGACAAGGAGAACAAGGGAATGCCATGAAAACGGTTTAAGACAAGGAGAACAAGGGAATGCCATGAAAACGGTTTAAGACAAGGAGAACAAGGGAATGCCATGAAAACGGTTTAAGACAAGGAGAACAAGGGAAAGCCATGAAAACGGTTTAAGACAAGGAGAACAAGTGGAAGACATGGAGAACAAGGGAATGCCATGAAAACAGTTTAAGACAAGGAGAACAAGGGAAAGCCATGAAAACGGTTTAAGACAAGGAGAACAAGTGGAAGACATGGAGAACAATGGGAAGACAAGGAGAACAAGGGGGGGCAATGAGAACAAGGGAATGCCATGAAAACGGTTTAAGACAAGGAGAACAAGGGAATGCCATGAAAACGGTTTAAGACAAAGAGAACAAGGGAATGCCATGAAAACGGTTTAAGACAAGGAGAACAAGTGGAAGACATGGAGAACAAGGGAATGCCATGAAAACGGTTTAAGACAAGGAGAACAAGGGAATGCCATGAAAACGGTTTAAGACAAGGAGAACAAGTGGAAGAAATGGAGAACAAGGGAATGCCATGAAAACTGTTTAAGACAAGGAGAACAAGTGGAAGACATGGAGAACAATGGGAAGACAAGGAGAACAAGGGGGGGCAATGAGAACAAGGGAATGCCATGAAAACGGTTGAAGACAAAGAGAACAAGAGGAAGACAAGGAGAAGAAGGGGGAATGTAAGGGGAATACATGGTGATCGTAACCATACGTAGTTATTACGTAAAGATATACTGAATTGTACAAATAAAACCATACAGCCTTTGATTTTTCTAAATCTATTCATTGAAACAGCCACACCGAGAGAGAGAAGTGTCCTATTGGCTTGGAGCTCGCATAGTTTCTTAGCCGCAGCCATAAATCTCTTTTGCAAGGATGCACACTCGCGAATATTTTAGTTATTTTTCCCTCTCTCGTATCACAATCGAGGTGCCAATTATTCACTTTTCATTGAAATAAATGTATCGGAATTCAACTGTTATCAGCTGTATGGGGGTAAAGCTGAATTACACTTGTTAGGTGTACAACAGTACAAAACGCAGACAGACTGACTTGGAGCTGTCTCTTCCTGAATTCCCAATTAGCACAACAAAAACATTTGAATGCGGAAAACTCCATGTTCCCCACAGCGCTACGCCTCGACGTGTCGGTTTGAATGGAAACTGGAAACTGCATTGTTCTCCAGTGACCGACACTGCGAAATTCCATTGGCGAGGACGTGGTGCGTGGGAGAACATTAAACGAAATCTGAATCGAAGAGGAGACCCGTGCTGTTGTTGTTGATGAATGTACTTGCGTTGCCTATAATTAGGGGTTTATCATTCTAGCGCAAACAACGGCTCGACCCTAGTTTCGTATAACTCATTCTGCTGCGATGGATGGGCATTTTTTTCCTTTCTACCGCACCGGAATAAACTTAATGTAAAATCCACCCTTCCACTTCCTGTGGTTTAACCGCCCCCTATCTCGGTGTGTATATGCACGGTATATACTCGTAACCCCTTCCTATTATGCTCAAATGGCTAATTCTTAGGAGGCGTATCAAACATTTATGAAGTTCCTCTTTTTCACAGAAACCAGAAGGTTCAACATCATCCACACGGAACCACCATCTTTACAAACTTAATTCTACTTTCATTTTCTACTGAAATAATACACAAAATAGTATGTTAGGTAGGCCTAGTCCCTGATATAACAAAAAAGTGACAGGGAATTCATCGAATCCCTGAATTATGTAGAACAGCGTTTCTCAAACTGTGGTCCGCGGACCACATGCGGTCCTCGAGGTCTGCCTTTGTGGTCCTTCAAAAAAGACAGAAGGAAAAATAATATTCAACCCAATTGCATATCACCACTTTTGTTGACGTCGTACAAAATTTTGTCCAATATTCTTTTGAGAAGATTAACTCCGTACATAGCTGAAATTATTGGGGATCATCAGTGCGGTTTTCGGCGTAATAGATCGACTATTGATCAGTTTTTTTGTATTCGACAGATAATGGAGAAAAAATGGGAGTATAAGGGTACAGTGCATCAGTTATTCATAGATTTCAAAAAGGCATATGACTCGGTTAAGAGGGAAGTATTATATGATATTCTTATTGAATTTGGTATTCCCAAGAAATTAGTTCGATTAATTAAAATGTGCCTCAGTGAAACATACAGCAGAGTCCGTATAGGCCACTTTCTATCTGATGCTTTTCCAATTCACTGCGGGCTAAAGCAGGGAGATGCAACTATCACCTTTACTTTTTAACTTCGCTCTAGAATATGCCATTAGGAAAGTTCAGGATAACAGGCAGGGTTTGGAATCGAACGGGTTACATCAGCTTCTTGTCTATGCGGATGACGTGAATATGTTAGGAGAAAATACACAAACGATTAGGGAAAACACGGAAATTTTATTTGAAGCAAGTAAAGCGATCGGTTTGGAAGTAAATCCCGAAAAGACAAAGTATATGATTATGTCTCGTGACGAGAATATTGTACAAAATGGAAATATAAAAATTGGAGATTTATCCTTCGAAGAGGTGGAAAAATTCAAATATCTTGGAACAACAGTAACAAATATAAATGACACTCGGGAGGAAATTAAACGCAGAATAAATATGGGAAATGCGTGTTATTATTCGGTTGAGAAGCTTTTATCATCCAGTCTGCTGTCTAAAAATCTGAAAGTTAGAATTTATAAAACAGTTATATTACCGGTTGTTCTGTATGGTTGTGAAACTTGGACTCTCACTCTGAGAGAGGAACATAGGTTAAGGGTGTTTG